>NC_053026.1:233960032-234105876 GCF_003073215.2 Triticum urartu
AGGAAATAATAAAGTTGTTATTTTTTATTTCCTTATATCATGATAAATTTTTATTATTCATGCTAGAATTGTATTAACCGGAAACTGATACATGTGTGGATACATAGACAAAACACCGTGTCCCTAGTAAGCCTCTACTAGACTAGCTCGTTAATCTAAGATGGTTAAGTTTCCTAACCATGGACATGTGTTGTCAGTTGATGAACGTGATCACATCATTAGGAGAATGATGTGATGGACAAGACCCATCCGTTAGCTTAGCATAATGATCGTTAAGTTTTATTGCTATTGCTTTCTTCCTGTCATATACATATTCCTTTGACTATGAGATTATGCAACTCCCGGATACCGGAGGAATACCTTGTGTGCTATCAAACATCACAACGTAACTGGGTGATTATAAAGATGCTCTACATGTATCTCCGAAGGTGTTTGTTGGGTTGGCATAGATCAAGATTAGGATTTGTCACTCCGAGTATCGGAGAGGTATCTCTGGGCCCTCTCGGTAATACACATCATGATAAGCCTTGCAAGCAATGTGACTAATGAGTTAGTTATGGGATGATTTATTATGGAATGATTAAAGAGACTTGTTGGTAACGATATTGAACTAGGTATGAAGATACCAACGATCGGATCTTGGGCAAGTAACATACCGATGACAAAGGGAATAACGTATGTTGTTACGGTACGACCGATAAAGATCTTCATAGAACATGTGGGAACCAATATGGGCATCCAGGTTCCGCTGTTGGTTATTGACTAAAGAGGTGTCTCGGTCATGTCTACATAGTTCTTGAACCCATAGGGTCCGCACGCTTAATGTTCGATGATGATTTTCGAATTATATGAGTTATGTGATTTGGTGACCGAATATTGTATGATGTCCCGGATGAGATCACGGACATGACGAGTTGTCTTGAAATGGTTGAGAGGTAAAGATTCATATATTGGACGATGATATCCGAACACGGAAAGTGTTCCGGAGGTACCAGGTACATATCAGGTCACCAGAAGGGGTTCCGGGCATCCCCTCGGTAACTACATGGGCCTAATGGGCCAAGAAGGGGACAAACCAGCCCCTAGGGGGCTGGTGCTCCCCATGTAGGCCGAAATAAGGGGAAGGAAAGAGGGTAAGAGAGAAAGGAAGGGGAGCAATTCCGCCTCCCCCTTCCTTCTCTCCTCCCTCCTCCTTCCTTCCCCCTCCGGATGAATATGGAAGGGGGGAGGCCGAATTGGGAGGCACCCAAGTAGGATTCCTCCTACTTGGGGTGGCCCCTTGTCTGCATCTCCTCTCCTCCAACCTATATATATGAGGGGGGGGCACCACTAGAACATAGATAAACAGTTGTTAGCCGTGTGCTGCGCCCCCTGCATAGTTTACGACTCCGGTCATATTCACGTAGTGCTTAGGCGACGCCCTGCACAGACCACTTCACCATCACCATCACCACACCATCGTGCTGACAGAATTCTCCCTTGACACTTTCTGGATCAAGAGTTCGACGGACGTCATCGAGCTGAACGTGTGCAGAACTCGGAGGTGTTGTACGTTCGATGCTTGATCGGTCGGAACGAGAAGAAGTTCGACTACATCAACCACATTGTCAAACGCTTCCGCTTTCAGCCTACGAGGGTACGTAGACACACTCTCCCACTCTTATTTCTATGCATCTCCTAAATAGATCTTGCGTGAGCCTAGGATTTTTTTTAAATTGCATGTGATACGTCTCCAACGTATCTATAATTTTTGATTGTTCGATGCTATTATATTATCTGTTTTGGATGTTTAATAGGCTTTAATATACCTTTTTATATTATTTTTGGGACTAACCTACTAACCAAAGGCCCAGTGCAGATTGCTGTTTTTTTTGCCTATTTCAGTGTTTCGCAGAAAAGGAATATCAAACGGAATCCAAACGGAATGAAACCTTCGGGAGAGTTATTTTTGGAACAAACGTAATCCAGGAGACTTGGAGTGGACGTCAAGAAAGAAGCAAGGAGGCCACGAGGTAGGAGGGCGTGCCCCAGGGGGGTGGGCGTGCCCCCCACCCTTGTGGGCCCCTTGCAGC
This sequence comes from Triticum urartu, assembly GCF_003073215.2. Lineage (NCBI taxonomy): Eukaryota > Viridiplantae > Streptophyta > Magnoliopsida > Poales > Poaceae > Triticum > Triticum urartu. The sequence goes on from NC_053026.1 coordinate 233,962,105, forward strand.
TCCACCTACCTACTTCTTCCTCTTATATATACCATATACCCTGAAAACATCCAGGAGCACCACAAGACCCTATTTCCACCGCCGCAACCTTCTGTACCCGTGAGATCCCAGCTTGGGGCCTTTTCCGGCGCTCCGCCGGAGGGGGAATCGATCACAGAGGGCTTCTACATCAACATCATAGCCTCTCAGATGATGTGTGAGTAGTTTACCTCAGACCTTTGGGTCCATAGTCATTATCTAGATGGCTTCTTCTCTCTCTTTGGATCTCAATATAAAGTTCTCCTCGATTCTCTTGGAGATCCATTCGATGTAATTCATTTTGCGGTGTGTTTGTCGAGATCCGATGAATTGTGGGTTTATGATCAAGATTATCTATGAACAATATTTGATTCTTCTCTGAATTCTTTTATGCATGATTTAATATCTTTGCAAGTCTCTTCGAATTATCATTTTGGTTTGGCCTACTAGATTGATCTTTCTTGCAATGGGAGAAGTGCTTAGCTTTGGGTTCAATCTTGCGGTGTACTTTCCCAGTGACAGTAGGGGCAGCAAGGCACATATTGTATTGTTGCCATCGAGGATAAAAAGATGGGGTTTATATCATATTGCTTGAGTTTATCCCTCTACATCATGTCGTCTTGCCTAATGCGTTTCTCTGTTCTTATGAACTTAATACTCTAGATGCATGCTGGATAGCGGTCGATGTGTGGAGTAATAGTAGTAGATGCAGAATCGTTTTAGTCTACTTGTCGCGGACGTGATGCCTATATACATGATCATGCCTAGATATTCTCATAACTATGCTCTTTTCTATCAATTGCTCGACAGTAATTTGTTCACGCACCGTAGAATTTGCTATCTTGAGAGAAGACACTAGTGAAACCTATGGCCCCCGGGTCTATCTTCCATCATATTATTTTCATATCTACTTGCTATTTCTATCATAGTTTATTTTGCAATCATTATTTTCCAATCTATACAACAAATATACCAAAAATATTTATCTTATTATCTCTATCAGATCTCACTTTCGTAAGTGACCATGAAGGGATTGACAACCCCTTTATCGCGTTGGTTGCGAGGTTCTTGTTTGTTTGTGCACATACTAGGCGACTTGTGTGCTACCTCCTACTGGATTGATACCTTGGTTCTCAAAACTGAGGGAAATAGTTATGCTACTTTGCTACATCACCCTTTCCTCTTCAAGGGAAAACCAATGCATGCTCAAGAGGTAGTGATGAATCTATGTACCTAGGGTAAGGTCATAGGCCTGACCTATACACCCTCCCCTAGGACATCGCCCTAAAGTCAGAAGTATTCAAGGGATACCATCATCCACTCGACCAGAAAACGTTCCACTCGGAAGACTCTATGTCACTCGACCATGGCAGTGATCACTCGACAGACAGAAGATCGAAAGCCACTCTGAAAAGAAACGGTCGGGCGTTTACTCTGTAGACTTAGTGGTCATTTATGTCACTTTATTACTAGCGTTACCAGAAACGCCCCATCTTTATGTACCTTAAACCCTTTGTAACTGAGGGCGGGAGGGGTCTGGCGAACTCTATATAAGCCACCCCCTCCTCAGGGACAAGGTTTCACACCCCATGTAACACCACACACATATAATCCAGTTGACCGCCTCCGGGCACCGAGACACAAGGCTATTACTTCCACCGTGAAGGGCCTGAACTCGTAAATCTTGTGTGTACAACTTCACCATAGCTGAGATCTTGCCTCCTCATACCTACCCCCCATTCTACTGTCGGTCTTAGAACCACGACAGTTGGCTCCCACCTTGCGGCAGGTGTCTTAGCGACTTTTTGGTGAAGTTGCGATTTTTCCGATTCACATCATTATGGTTTCCGGCGGTGGATTGGCTGAGGGCCGCGAGATCCGTCATGGCGCGCTCGTCTTGGTTGCCGACGACCCCGCCTGGCTTCAGGAAGCTCCCCTTGACGTCGAGGCGCTCCCCGTCCGCGAGGCGACGCACTTTCGCGCATGCGCTCGCGACATCCTTCTCCAGCAGCTGTCGATCCAATATCGGTCGGTTCTCGTGGTGTCTTCGCTCCCCGCTGTTCGCTGGCGCAAGCGATCCGGTCGGTCGCAGCTTCAGCGGTGGGTGAAACACGCGGTGGCCCGCCAGTCGGCCACCCGACAAGTCGCGGCAATCGAGCCTGACGAAACTCTCTACGGCCTGTTCGACCTATTGACTGGCTCCATCAAGACCACATCATAATGCGACAATAGCGATCCTGCGGCTGAAGTCTTGATGGTCGACGGGCCACATAGTCCTCCTGGCTTCCACCGCGATGAAGGCGGCGATGGTGGCGATGATCCGTCACGCGCTCACGAGGAATACCGCCCCAAGCCTCTTTCTTCGCAGCAGAGGGAAGAGATTCTCCGCCGCAACATGGATGCACTTCACACGCCCATCATTGGGGAAACCTCCGAGGCCCGGGCCTTGGAGGAGGCACGCCTGGCCAACTTGGCTGAGCGCACTCCACTGGAGAACCTTCAGCATGCACTCGACGAGCGTGCACGGCAACGGATCCCTGAGTCCAGTCGACGACAACTTTTTCCGCCTCAACCTCAGGTATACCGCTCTTTGATTCAAAATCTCACAGCTGCAGCCCGTACAGCCGAGTCAATCCAGCCTTCCCAGTCGGAGGCTGGCAGAGGTTTGATGCAGATCTGGGCCTTACTCCGAGCAGCAGGAGAGCAGAACACAGCAGTGTCTCAATCGTGGAATAGGATTCATAGCAGATCTGTGATGGCAGATACAGTTCAGTCGGCCCACAGCCCAAGATCGCCCCCGCGGCATGAGGGACGTGGTTACCGGAAGGATCAGTACAGAAACCATGAGCAATATGATCACCGACTCGGTCTTGATGACCGTCGTCGAGTGCCCACACCTTCTCCGAGGAGTGGATCATATGTGCCTCGGCAATATGATGACATACACCCTCGCAGTGGTGAGAGAAGAATACCAGCCGACCCAAGGGAGCCAGGCTTTGATGCGAGATCTATTCTCGTTCAAGGTCTAGTTGACAGGAGCAGAGCACACAGGGAGGGGCTTGACAGAGATCACCCGACTGGCAGCAGATTTCATGTTTCAGGCCCAGAGTGTTTCAGTAGAGCCATCAGAGCCGCAGTGATTCCTCCCAACTTCAGGTTGGTGACTGGAGTCAGCAAGTTCACTGGTGAGTCTAAGCCTGACACTTAGCTTGAAGATTACCGAGTGGCTGTACAGATCGATGGTGGTAATGATGAAGTGGCCATGAAGGATCTTCCTCTGATGTTAGAAGGCTCAGCAAGAGCATGGTTGACTCAGTTAGCGCCAGGCAGTATATTCAGTTGGGAAGAACTTGCCCAAGTGTTTGTTAAAACTTTTGAGGGTACTTGCAAGCGGCCAGCGGGGTCAATGGAATTGCAGCATTGCATGCAAAAACCGAGTGAGACTCTGAGAGATTACATTCAGAGGTGGACCACTTTGCATCACACAGTGGAAAATGTATCCCACCATCAAGCAGTTTGCGCCTTCAAGGAAGGCGTTAAAAATCGGGAGCTGGTCCTGAAATTCAGTCCGATAGGGGATATGTCTCTAACTCGGATGATGGAAATAGCCACTCGGTATGCTAACAGAGAAGAGGAGGATCGGCTCCGCAGTGGGAAGAGCAAACCAGTCAGTCAAGACACCGGTGGAGGCAATTCCAATCAGAAAGAAAAGCGTAAAGCTGAACCTGCAGGACCTGGTGAAACTGCAGCAGTGATTCAAGGAAAGTTTAAAGGGAAACCTAAGGGGCCCTGGACCCCTAAGAAAGTAAAAGATGCAGCTGGTAACAATGTTATGGATTTGCCATGTCACATTCACACCAAGAAAGACGAAGAAGGCAATCTGATTTATCGTAAGCATACCACTCGACAGTGTCAGGTTCTGATCGAGCAATTCCGAGAGAAACAACCTAATGAGAAGGAAAAAGAATCTGACAAGGATGAAGACAAAGAGGAAGATGATGGTTTGCCCAATGTCAATTCCACCCTAATGATTTTTGCTGACGTTGAGAGCAAAAGTCGAGTGAAAGTGATCAACAGAGAAGTGAATATGGTTGCTCCAGCAATGACAACATACCTGAAGTGGTCACAAACAGCTATCAAATTCGACCAGTCTGACCACCCTGCTCGCATAGCCACTGCAGGGAGGCAAGCGTTGGTGGTCGACCCAGTTGTTGGAGGTACACGATTGACAAAAGTGTTGATGGATGGTGGTAGTGCTCTGAATATTCTTTACGGTGAATTCTTAAAAGGGATGGGCATTCTGATGTCCAAACTTAGTGAGATCAACATGAGCTTTCACGGCGTCATCCCTGGCAAGAAGGCTGAATCACTCGACCAGATAGCCTTGGAAGTGGTTTTCGGTGATTCAAAGAATTACCATAAGGAAAAGTTGACATTTGAGGTAGTGGATTTCCAGAGTGCTTATCAAGCTATTCTAGGGAGGCCTGCATACCCGCGTTTTATGGCTCGACCATGTTACGTATATCTCAAGCTGAAAATGCCTGGTCCCAGAGGAGTGATCACGGTCACTGGCAATCGGCAGAAGGCAGAGGAATGCTTCCAGAAGGGTTCTAAAATTGCCGATGCACAAATGGCAGCAATTGAAATGCAAGAATATCATAAAAATGCAGATCCGAGTGATTTGCTGCGAGCCAAGAAGGCTGCCACAGATTCTGCATTTCAGTCGTCTGAAGAAACAAAATCGATTCATATTCACCCGACCGATCCTAATGCTGCCCCTACTCATATCTCCACATCACTCGACAGCAAATAGGAAGAAGCGCTCATCTAGTTCCTCCGTGAGAACTGGGACATCTTTGCATGGAAACCTTCTGACATGCCAGGTGTACCCAGGGGACTGGTTGAGCATCGTTTGCGAGTCGACCCGAAAGTGAAGCCAAGCAAGGAACATCTTAGGCGTTCTGCCGTACAGAAGAGAAAAGCAATTGGCGAGGAAGTGGCTCGGCTCCTAGCAACTGAGTTCATCCGAGAGATTTACCACTCTGAGTGGCTCGCCAATGTTGTAATGGTCCCCAAGAAGGACGATTCACTTCATATGTGCATTGACTTCAAGCATATCAATCGGGCCTGCCCGAAAGATCATTTTCCTCTCCCCCGTATCGACCAAATCGTTGACTCGACTACGGGGTGTGAGCGTTTGTCTTTTCTAGACGCATATTCCGGGTATCATCAGATCCGACTGTATGGACCCGATGAGATAAAAACAGCTTTCATCACTCCATTCGAGTGCTTTTGTTATGTCACCATGCCATTCGGTCTCAAGAACGCTGGTGCCACATTTATGAGGATGATTCAGAAGTGCCTGCTCACTCAAATCAGTCAGAATGTGGAAGCATATATGGATGACATTGTGGTCAAGTCACGTAAAGGTTCCGACCTGCTGGCTGACCTCGCTAAAACCTTTGCCAACCTCAGAAGGTATGATATCAAGCTTAATCCGTTGAAATGCACATTCGGAGTTCCAGGAGGAAAGTTACTCGGTTTCCTTGTTTCCGAATGAGGGACCGATGCCAACCTAAAGAAAGTTGGAGCCATACTCCGGATGAAACGCCCTGTGCGTGTGCATGACGTCCAGAAGCTTATCAGTTGTTTGGCCGCCTTGAGTCGATTCATCTCTCGCCTCGGTGAAAAGGCATTGCCTCTTTACTGACTGATGAAGAAATCTGATAAGTTTGAGTGGACTCCTGAAGCTGATGCAGCGTTTGCAGAACTCAAACCCTGCTTTCCACCCAGCCGGTGCTTGCTGCTCCAATCAGCAAAGAGCCTTTACTGCTTTCTATTGCAGCCATTGGACAAGTTGTCAGTACAGTACTTACGGTCGAGCGGGAAGAAGAAGGAAAAACCTATAAAGTTCAGCGCCCAATGTATTATATTTCTGAAGTCTTGAATCCATCCAAGCAAAGATATCCCCACTATCAGAAGGTTGTCTACGGGATTTACATGACCATGAAGAAGGTTGCACATTATTTCTCTGATCACTCCATTACAGTCGTCAGCGACGCACCTTTGTCAGAATTTCTGAACAACAGAGATGCAACCGGTCGAGTGGCAAAGTGGGCGATTGAACTCCTTCCCTTGGATATCAAGTTTGAGGAAAAGAAAGCTATCAAGTCCCAGGCAATAGCAGATTTCCTCGCCGAGTGGGTCAAGCAGCAACAACAGACTTAGATTCACTCGAAGCATTGGACCATGTTCTGTGATGGATCCAAGATGTTGAACGGTTCTGCTTCCGAGGTGGTATTAGTATCCCATCGAGGAGACAGACTCAGCTATGTTCTTCAGATCCATTTTGATTCCTCCAACAACAAAGCTGAATATGAAGCACTTCTGTATGGGTTGCGTATGACCATTTCACTCGGCGTCCATCGCCTAATCTTCTACGGCGACTCAGATTTGGTGGTTAATCAAGTAATGAAGGAGTGGGACATCAAAAGCCCGGCTATGACTGGTTATTGTAATGCAGTGAGAAAGTTAGAGAAGAAGTTTGAGGGGTTAGAGCTCCATCATATACCCCGACTGAAAAATCAAGCAGCTTATGATTTGGCAAAGATAGGCTCCAAGCATGAGCCTATTCCCAGTAATGTGTTCTTGGAGCATCTTCACACGCCGTCCGTCCAAGAGGATCCCTTCACAGAGGCCCCCACAACCTAAGAGTCCTACTGATCTGACTGAAGTTGAAGTCCCAGCCGTGGTTGACTTGGTCATGGAAGTTTTGGTCGTCATACCCGATTGGACAGTGCCGTACATCGCGTATATTCTCAGGAAAGAGCTTCTAAAGGATGAAGAAGAGGCCCGTCAGATTGTCCGTCGATCTAAAGCTTTCAGAGTAGTGGGTGGACAGGTTTACAGAGAAAGTGTTACCGGAGTTGCTCAGAAGTGCATAACACCAGAAGAAGGTTGAGTGATCCTCAACGACATCCACTCGGGGACATTATGGCCAAAGCATACCGAGCGAGACTTTATTGGCCTCTCGGACCATTGTGGCTAAAGCATACCGAGCGAGACTTTATTGGCCACGAGCGAATGAAATGGCAAAATACATAGTTGACAGATGTGAAGGTTGCCGGTTCTACTCCAACAAGTCTCACAAGCCTACATCAGCCCTGAAGACCATTCCACTCATCTAGCCCTTTGCTGTTTGGGGATTAGATATGGTTGGACCTCTAAGGACTGGCAGAAGTGGCTTCACCCACGTACTCGTAGCAGTTGACAAGTTCACCAAATGGATTGAAGCCAAGCCTATCAAAAACCTCGAAGCAAGTACTGCTGTCAGCTTCATCAGAGAGTTGACATCCAGATATGGTGTCCTGCACAGCATCATCATAGATAATGGGTCAAACTTCAATTCTGATGAGTTCAGAGCCTTTTTGGGCTTCCCAAGGCACTCGGGTCGACTATGCTTTAGTCTCCCATCCCCAGTCAAATCGGCAAGCTGAAAGAGCAAACGGGTTGATTCTCAAAGGACTGAAACCCTGATTGATCTGTGACCTCAAGCATGTAGTGGGTGCCTGGGTTGATGAACGTCCATCAGTACTTTGAGGATTGAGGACAACTCCTAATCGGTCGACTGGCCGAACTCCATTCTTCTTAGTCTATGGGGCTGAAGTTGTGCTTCCGAGTGACTTACTTCATAACACCCCGCGAGTGGAACTCTGCTCAGAAGCCGAAGCAGAACATGCCCGTGAGGATGCTGTCGACCTTCTGGAAGAAGAAAGAGAGATGGCGCTGATCCGGTTGACCATTTATCAGCAAGACCTGCGTCAATTCCACGCCAGAAACATGAGAGGTCGAGAATTTCAAGAGGGAGACCTAGTTCTTCGAGTGGATCAGCAGAAACCACACAAGCTCGCTCCTTCTTGGGAAGGCCCCTTCATCATCACCAAAGTACTTCACAACGGGGCTTATCGCCTCTACAATGTGGAACACAATAAAGATGAGCCACACGCTTGGAATGCGGAGCTGCTCCACCCCTTTTATACTTAAGCATTCAGATTGTCGTGATGTAATAAGAAATACATTCTAGTTCGATTATCAAATACACAGTTTCACAAATGATTGTTGTTCCTTTTTTAAGAGTTCTAAATCCCCCAGTGGGTGTCTTAGCTGCGAATATGCTTCGCCTGAGTTTCAAAAAATCAAATCCTACCGAGTGATGAGCAAGTCTCTCACTCGGAGGCTTAGCTGCGAATCCGTTTCACCTAAGTTTAAGACATCCTACCGAGTGGTGAGAAAGTCTCTCACTCGGGGGCTTAGCTGCAGTCCAGTACTCGCCTAAGTTTAAGAAATCCTACCTAGTGGTGAGCAAGTCTCTCACTCGGGGGCTTAGCTACAGTCCAGTACTCGCCTAAGTTCAAGAAATCCTATCGAGTGGAGAGCAACCCTCCCACTCAGAGGCTTAGCTGCAGTCCGGTACTCGCCTAAGTTTAAGAAATCCTACCAAGTGGTGAGCAACCCTCCTACTCGGAGGCTTAGCTGCAGTCCAGTACTCACCTAAGTTTGAAAAATCCTACTGAGTGGTGAGCAACCCTCCCACTCGGGGGCTTAGGTGCAGTCCAGTACTCGCCTAAGTTTGAAAAATCCTACCGAGTGGTGAGCAACCCTCCCACTTGGGGGCTTAGCTGCAGTCCAGTACTCGCCTAAGTTTGAAAAATCCTACCGAGTGGTGAGCAACCCTCCCAACTCGGGGGCTTAGCTGCAGTCCAATACTCGCTTAAGTTTGGAAAATCCTACCGAGTGGTGAGCAACCCTCCCACTCGAGGGCTCAGCTGCAGTCCAGTACTCGCCTAAGTTTAAAAAATCCTACCGAGTGAAGAGCAACCCTCCCACTCGGAGGCTTAGCTTCAGTCCAGTACTTGCCTAAGTTTGAAAAATCCTACCGAGTGGTGAGCAACCCTCCAACTCGGGGGCTTAGCTGCAGTCCAGTACTCGCCTAAGTTTTAAGACTCGCTCCATCCTTACCCGTAAGGGCGGCGAGGTGCAGGTCGACCACAATCTGTCCTCGGAGCTTTGACACAAATACAACCTCCGCTCCATCCTTACCCGTAAGAGCGACACGGTGCAGGTCGACCACAGAGTGACGCCCCGTGACCGATGCGCCAGGTGTCTTCCAGTTATTCACCGACGTTGCCATGTCATTTGCTTGCGTGTTGCATCTCCTCTTGTCATCATGTGCATTGCATCATCATGTTTTCAAAACATGCATCCGTCCCGGCCTCCTCGTTCTCTCCGTTGTCCGTTCTGAGCCCAGACACACTTGCACGCGCCCGTGGCATGTCCGAAATAGTATTTTATAAGTGGCTGGAAAATGTTCTCGGAATGGGCTGAGAGTTGACGTGTGGTCTTATGATAGTGTAGATAGACCGCCTGTCAAGTTTCATCGCATTCGGAGTCCGTTTGACGCCCCAATGGATAACTATAGCGGCATTATAGCCGGTCTAACGTCGGACGTTTTCGGTCTCCGGAAGCAGTCGCCGGGGCTATCTCTCTTCTCTTCTCTCAGCTCGAGACCGTCTATACAGTCCACTACTCACCGCCAGGCCCTACCTAACCTCTCTCATCAGCCCGCGACCCTCCTCGCGCGCGCGCCCGAAAGCTGTCCCGGACCCGACCCGAACAGTTGTCACCGTTGGACTCAGAACATCCCCAAATATCTACAAAACGTCTCCGTTTTGTTAATTGGACTTCGTAGCATATTTTTTTTTCGACCGCCCGATTACGATCAGACGGACTAAACCCACTCTCTTTATCCTATATATGGACCAACCCCACCCAAATAAGACCAAACCCTATTTTCTAGGGATCCTCCCTGTCCAATTCCCGCCGCCAGCATCTCCCACCTCGGGATCCATCTCCACCCAATCCAACCTCCGCCTCCTTTTCCGTGCCCGACCAACCTCCTCTAGCCGCAGCCCCGCGTCTCCACGCTCGTGCCCGAGCAGGAGCTCCTCGAGACGGAGCTCATCCACAGCAGGTCCCTTGCCTCCCTCGATCCACCTCGTCCCCGAGCCCGAGATCCACTCCTCCAACGCGCTTGGCCTCTACCATCTTCCTCGCGAGGAATCGCTCCAGCTTCCTCTGCCGCATCAAGAACGACGACCACAACTTGAACCCAGTCATCGTCGTCGACCAGGCAGTCCACATCCGACACCCCCTTCTTCTCCTTCCTGTTTTTCCTCCCTGCGTTTCCCCTCTCTCATCTCTCTCCGTTATCCCTTTCTCTGTCGACAGGAGCACCCCGCGCCATGGCCTCGCTGAGCGCCGCCGCGCCCAAGCTCCTCTGTCCGCGCTGCCGATTGTCCGATCCGGCAGCAGCGGACCGGATCCACCCGTCTGCGTGTTCCCGGCGCTGCCGAAGCCCCAAGTTTTCCCTCATCGCCGTCCTGCTCATGCCCCTGCTGCAGCTGTTCATCGCCTGAAGCCTTCGACCTCCGCCTCGCCAAGTCCAGCCGGCCGGCCTTAGCACCTACCCACCAGATCCGGCCTCCCCCTCGCCTTCTCCGCCATGCCCTCGCCTTGCCGGAGTTCCAGCCAGCGCACCTCCAGGGCCTTGCCTCACCGCGGCTCCCGCTGAACCTCCCCGTCGCTGGCGTTTTTCTTCAGAGACGAGCAGTGCAGCTCGCCCGATGCCTGTTGACGCGTCGCCCTTTCGTGTGGGCTGCCACATCGCATGCAGGCCTCCCAGCGCTCAAGGCCATCTGAGATCCAGCAAGGCCCAGCTCCCTTGGCCCATGATGAGGCGCCCCCAGCAGCGCCTCGTTTGTTTTTTTCTTCTACTCAGTTGGCCCAACTTGCACCAGATTTGGCCCATAGATGTTTTTTTAGTTCTGTGAATTGACCAATTTTCCTTCACATGCATAATTACAGAATATGCCATCATTTTAAAAATGCTCACACCTAAATAACCGTGCATCGGTTTTAAACAAACTTAACATGAAAGTTGGTTAGATTTTTGTCTAGTTTCATAATATGCAACTTTCATGCATGTTTGAAATGTTTAAAATGCTGTTTGTTTAAATTTGCTCCTATGCCATGTTAAAATGCTTTACTTCATAACTAATTAACCTTAGCTCCGAATTAAATAAATTATATATGTAAATGGGGTAGAAAAATGCCTAGATTAACATGGTGGCATTACTTTGCATGTTTAACAACTCTAAAATTGTGTTTAGGGAAGAATAGTACCAAACCTAATAAATGCATATGAGGATTTTCTGGAAGTGTTGTTCGTTGTTTCCGGTCCCATTTAAACTTGACTAGATAGGTAGTTTTACTTTGCTTCACCCTCTTGCCATGCTAACAACATTTAATCTTGTTGGGTACATAAACGAGATCGAACTAAGTAACCCGAATGTGGTATTCCTTCAATATGCATCCCATTGCATATTGAGCTCCACATAATTTGTAGGATTGTTTGTGCATTTTTCCATGCCATGCCTCTTTAAACCGGACATGCATCATACTTGATTGTGCATCATGTCATGATTATGTGATGGTTGTTTACTATTTTGTGTGCTTCTTTCCGGTGTTGCTTATTCGGGTTGGTTCCGATAACGTCGTGTTGTGAGGACCCGTTCGACTACGTCCGTTTGTCTTCTTCATGGACTCGTTCTTCTTCCTTGCGGGATTTCAGGCAAGATGATCATACCCTCGAAATCACTTCTATCTTTGCTTTGCTAGATGCTCGCTCTTTTGCTATGCCTATGCTACGATGCCTACCACTTGCCTATCATGCCTCCCAAATTGCCATGTCAAACCTCTAACCCACCATGTCCTAGCAAACCGTTGATTGGCTATGTTACCGCTTTGCTCAGCCCCTCTTATAGCGTTGCTAGTTGCAGGTGAAGATTGGAGATCGTTCCTTGTTGGAACATTGTTTATTGTCGGGATATCACTATATTATCTTGTTATCTTAATACATCTATATACTTGGTAAAGGGTGGAAGGCTCGGCCTTTTTGCCTAGTGTTTTGTTCCACTCTTGCCCAGGAACTGCTTCTCCATTTTGCGTACCTCCATGAGATATGCTTCCATGTGCTCCTCCTTTGGCTCGTACACCTTGTCGGAGAAGTTGACGAAGAGCTGCGAGTCTCCCTTGATGGTGAGGCGCTTCACTCCCAGGGCTGCCGCCTTGAGGCCGGCGATGAGGCCCTCGTACTCTGTGATGTTGTTGGAGACCTTCTCGCCCCGCTGGAAGCAGAGCTGCATGGCGTAGTAAAGTTTGTCCTGAGTGGGCGAGATGAGTACAACTCCAGCCCCCGCGCCCTGGCGCATGAACGCGCCATCGAAGTACATGACCCAGCCATCTGGCGCTTCATTCCCTAGTGAGAGGGATCGGTTTTCTCCTACTTTGAGCTCTGGTGTATCGGCCCATTCTGCCACAAAATCGGCGAGTGCAGCCCCATTGATGACCCTGGTTGTGCTGAACTCCAAGTCAAATGCTTGCAGCTCGATGTTCCTTTCGGCGACTCTCCTCGCAGCATTGGGACTCCTGAGCACTCTCTCCAATGGGTAGGCTGAGACGACCTTGATGGGGTGACCCTGGAAATAGTGGCGCAGCTTACGCGAGGCCACCAGGAGCGCGAGCAAGAGCTTCTGAGGCATGGGGTATCGCACTCTCGCATCTCGCAGCACTGTGCCGATGAAGTAGTGCTCGACAAGGGTGGGAGAGCTGATGGAGTTTTTGGCTCCTGGGGACTGAGGTGTTTCCTATGGATCTCCAACTCCTGCGGCTTGACGACTAGCTGGTCCAGCCGCTGCCTCAGGAACATCGTCTTGGCATTGTGCAGCCTTATCTGGCTTGGCGGCTTCACTTGGCGAGCCCTTGACTCGGGGCTCCTCTCCGAGGGCCACCAGCGCCGCGTTAGTGGAATGGGGTGTGGCAGACAGGTAGAGTACCAAGGGCTCACGAGGACGAGGCACCACCATCACTGGCGGGCTGGTCAAGTATCTCTTGAGGTCTTGAAATGCTAGGTCGGCCTTGGGGGTCCACTCGAATGGACCCTTCTTCTTCATCAGCTTGAAGAACGACATGGCGCGCTCCCCCAACTTGGAGATGAAGCGCCCCATCGAAGTCATGCAGCCTGCAAGCTTCTGCATCTCCCCGAGGTTTTGTGGTGGACTCATGTCTTCAATTGCCTTGACCTTCTCCGGGGTGGCCTCGATCCCTCTGTGGGATACGAGGAAGCCCAGCAGCTTGCCGGAAGGGACACCAAACATGCACTTCTCCGGATTGAGCCGCAGTTCCACCTGGCGTAGGCTCGCGAAGGTCTCCTCTAGGTCCTGAATTAAAGTTCTTGCTTCCTGAGACTTTAGCACAATGTCGTCAACGTAAGCCTCAACGTTCCTCCCGAGCTGCCGCCCCAAGGCGATGTGCATCAGCTGCTGTAAGGTTGCTCCTGTGTTGCGCAGTCCGAATGGCAAGCAAGTGTAGCAGTACACCCCGCATGGGGTTAAGAAAGCTGTCTTCTCCACATCTTCCACCGCCATCTTGGTCTAGTGGTATCCCGAGAACGCATCCAGGAAGCACAGCAGGCCACACTCCACGGTGGAGTCGACAATCTGGTCGATGCGCGGCAGCGGAAACGGGTCTTGAGGGCAAGCCTTGTTGAGGTTGGTGAAGTCGACACACATGTGTTCCTTTCCTCCTTTCTTCGGCACAACGACTGTGTTTGCCAGTCACTCCGGGTACCGTACCTCGTGAATGACACCTGTTGCCTCCAGCTTGCGGGTTTCCTGAACGATGAAGGACCGCTTCTCCTTGGATTGCCGCCTCGCCTTTTGCTTCACAGGGCGCACATTGGGCCACACCCTCAAATGATGTTCAATTACTCCACTTGGGACCCCAACTAGCTGCTTGGGCTCCCAGGTGAATACTTCCTTGTTCGCTCGCAGGAAGTCCACCAGCTCCTTATCTTGAGCTGGGGCAAGGTCAGCACCTATGATAAAGGTAGCGCCAGAGGCCCCGTCCATGTCGACCGGTATTTGCTTCGTCTTGGCTTGACCTTGGGTGAATAACTGCTTCTTCTTGGTCGGCGCAGCCTCCTTGGCCCTGGGCATGGCCTTGTCGGCCGGGCAAGCTGCCGCCGTGACCCTGAAGGCTAGCTTGAGGGCCTCCACAACTTCCTTGGTGTCCGCGGCCATGGTAACGACGCCATTGCTTCCTGGCATCTTCATGAGGTTGTAGGCAGGATGGGTCGCCGCCATGAACTGGGCCAGCGCCGGGTACCCGAGGATGGCGTTATACGACAAACTGATGCGGGCGATGTCAAAGTCGATTAGCTCAGTGCGGTAGTTGTCGTGCGTGCCGAAAGTCACGGGAAGACGGATTTGCCCCAGGGGGTTGGAGGAGCCGCCCCCGACTCCGGAGAAGGACCGGCTGGGGCGGAGCCGCTCGAGCGGTACGTGAAGGAGACTAAGGCCTCCACAGAGAGCACGTTGAGGCTGGCGCAGCCGTCGATGAGGGTCTTGGTGACGACTACACTGTAGATGGTCGGCATGCAAAGCATCAGAAGCACACCCGAACCGATGGTGTTGACTGGGTGATCTTCTAAGTCGAAGATCAGGTCGGCCTTGGGCGCCGCCCACCCCGGGGAGCCCCCTGCCGTGTGGAGGCGGTGCTGATCTGGCGAAAGAACTACTTGATGTGACGGTCCGACGGTGGCGCCTGCGAGCCACCGAGGAGGGCCATGACGACCGGGGGCGCTAGTCCCCCGAAGCGCGCGATGAAGAGGTCACGCAACTCCTCCCAAGAGGCCACGAAAGATTCTGGCAGATGGAGGAGCCAGGCGCGCGGCACACCAGCGAGGGCTATCGGGAACCAGTTGGCCATGATCTTATCGCCGCCCCGGGCCTCGAGGACAGCCTCCTCGTACGCCAGCAGAAAGGCCACCGGATCCACCGCACCATCGTAACGGGGCGGCATCTCCGGCTTGAACTTGTGCGGCCACTGCACCCGCCGCAAGGCGGGGGTGAAGGCCCAGAGCCCCCCGGCGCTGCGGGGCGGGGGGGGGGGCTGTCAATCCAATCGGGGAAGAGGCGGCGTCCATGAGAGTCGGTCGGAGAGGCGAGGACGTCGGGGGTCGAAGCTTCGGCGCGCACCCCTACCTGGCACGCCAAATGTCGGATTTCAGGTTCCGGCAAAACCCTTGAGGTTCGAACACTGGGGTGCGCACGAAGATCTCCCCCCTCTCTAGCTCGCGCACTCAACGATCTAACGGCCTAGCTTGACAGACCCAAAGAACACGAGACACAAGATTTATACTGGCTCGGGCCACCGTTGTGGTGTAATACCCTACTCCAGTGTGGTGTGGTGGATTACCTCTTGGGCTGTGGATGAACAGTTATAAGGGAAGAACAGCCTCCTGAGGAGAGGTGTTCTTGTGCTCGGTGAGCTTGTGCGGTGAGGATGATCTCCCTCTAAAATCATCCCCCTAGCTATGGTGGTGTCTAGTCCTATTTATAGAGGCCCTGGTCCTCTTCCCAAATATTGAGCGGGAAGGGATCCCACAATGGCCAATTCAAAGGGAGACAACTAGTAGAAGTTATCCCCACAAAAGTAGTCTTCGCCTGCCAAAGGCTCTGGTGGTGACGCCGTCTTGGGCTCCAGGGTGACCTTCGTCCTGCCGTCCTGCTAGTCTTGGTCTTGTTGCACCGATATGGAAAGCTTTGCCTGATGCCTCGAGACTCCTCGCCTGCGCTTGCCCCTTTAGCACCAAAGAGGAAACGAGGACATTGTGCGTGCTGGCGCCTGCCTGGTCTTGATCGTCATGGCTTGCGTCATTGGAACGTCGCGAGGTTCACCTAGCCTTGATCTCTTCGCCCCTCATGAGCCAGCCTGGTAAGGCCACCCCTGAGGAGGTCTTGCATCATCCGCTTCGCGAGGCTTGGCCCCTGGCGAGGGTCTTGGGTGCTTGCTGGTGAAGATGGGCCGTACGGGGCCGCTGGAGGAGCCATGCTACGGGCCGCAGGCAGGCATGTCTGGGGACCCCCGTTCCTAGAACGCCGACAAATACAAAAAATACCTTGCTGCAATTTATTATTATTCATTCTATCTCATGTTCCCGCGAGATCTATTTATCCAATCTACTACAATTTTAGCTATCTTTTTACCAGTGAGGGATTTACAACCCCTCTCTTATGTTGGGTTGCAAGTATTTGTTATTTGTGTGCAGGAGTTGTTTACGTGGTGTTGCGTGGTTCTCCTACTGGTTCGATAACCTTGATCTTATCACCGAGGGAAATACCTACCGTAGCTGTGCTGCATCATCTCTTCCTCTTTGGGGAAATACCGACGTAGTTCAAGCCGCATCATCCATATGCACATTTACTTCCCTAATGTATGGTTAGATGAAACCAACAGTGTGATGCATGTTTCTACATCATGAAAATGAGCAAACTAACATGGCTATTGATACACACTCATATTTAGTAGTATATAGATTACTATAAAGTAAGGAGAATACCCATATCTTCCTAACCGTTTGATTATTCAACCGTACAAATTGGCTATAATGACATGGTCACAATCGCAAGAGTTAACTCATTCCAAATATAGATGATTTACGACGTCTCTAATACATTTCCATAATTCTACTTAAATTGTGCTCAAACAGGGATATGCCAATCATCACAAAAAGTTCAAACAGTGTCATGGTGTTACATTAACATCAGACCAAAAACAACTTACATGCGCCGTCCTAGCAGTACGTGGTGCCATCTGCTTTGTTGATCGCGTAGATGATGCCATTTTGTTCAATAGCATCACATAAGTGTGTATCAGCTTTGAAGATCTACTACGAGCTGAGTTGTCTCCAGCTAAAGAAGGCACCGGCGTAAAGATAGGCGAGTCTATGATCGAACATGGCAATTAGCTTGAAGTCTCCATAATCAGCATGTCGTGTGGGCACTTGGCAGATTACAATCTTCTGCAAAACAAGGTTCATCCAACTGATGCGGTAATCTAGATGACTTGGTCCATGATGGTAAAACCCTATATAATCCAACCGTGGAAGTTTAATCTCATGGGAGGTCTAAAAGTTCACGAGCACCAACTTTTTCCCATCATCTCTAAAGGCAGCAATCCAGTGGGAGTTCATGCTGACCCAGTACATACCTGCCAAGAAGTTTTAGGCGATGGTGATCGGATCGAAGTCGAGGGAAATGATGTACGACGACCCACTACATACCTGCAAAGAAGTTTTGGCTAATGGACATCAGATTGAAGTCGAGGGGCATCATGTATACGCTCCCTATCATGGCGAGAAAATCTCGCAAGACCAGATAACAGCAAGCAGTGTGTCTTGAAAATCTTAGGCCTCGCTTTGACGATGGCCGTGTGCATGTCCCTTGAGCATGCAGCCAGCCGCATGACACTCAACATATCCATAAACGAACAACAGAGGTTGAGGATGTCACTGGGGAGATTGCTCCAATAGCGCCTCATATGGATGCTGCGCGGTTCGCGTTCGGCCATGAGTTTGGAAGGTGGGGTTTTGGGGGCTTGATTTACGAGGGAGAAGGACCTCGGGGCTGGAGAGGCTAGCGAGGGAATAGTGGTACTGGGGGAGGCAAGCAAGGCGAGGGTACGCGGGGGGAAAGTGAGATGATGAAGAGTGACCTCAGGATTTCCGGCGAGACGGAGATGGAGATGTATTGGTGCTAGGCGGGGAGAGGGAGACGAGGCGAGGTATGCTATACAGCGGCGGTGAGAGTGGCTGCACAGTGCACAAGGTGGGGCTGACTTTGGTAACCCGAACACGCCGCCTGGACTAGTGTCACCTTGGGCGCAGGGTCTTGTCACTTCACTATGAGGACCGGATGAATAATATTTTGACCCTCAAGTGTACCACAGTTGTACTACTACTAGTAGTAACATAGGAAGTAGTACTATATAGCGGAAATTGGTGTCCCATGCTAGCATGCCTCTGGGTTCACTTCATCCTCCAGGTAGCATCCATATTGCGAGCAGAACCAAATTCTCATGCACGCAGAAGCGCGAAGAAGGGCCTTTTCTTTTTTAGGATAACCGCGTATATTCCTTAACCAGAAAAGGTTGTGTCTCGCAGGCACGCGCCAATATCGAACCAGCTACGACATATTTTTTGTGTGCAAAGAGATGGATATGTTTGTATATATGTTCGTACACCCAAGTGGGTTTTGCGTAGATCCCGCCTATCAGGAGGGGTGCAGAAATAAAAAGTAATCATAAATTTTTTGCCATGGTGATTCGAAAGAGTGACCTTAACTAACCAGTGGCACATGTAGCGATAGAAGGACGGGCACGTACACTGACACGGACCATTCCTCAGTATGCTACCCGCATAGCCTTTTCGTTTTGCAGGTTGGTCTACCTAGCCGTCTAATCAACTGCCTGCATGCCACTTCTCCCATTTACTTCTCCATCAGGAACCGATTTTCCTCAGCTTCTTCACCTCTCCTTCATTTGTATTAAAACCCCACTGGATTCACATCCTCCTTGAGTAATTCCGAAGCCCCTTTAAATAATCATCCTCTTCAGTTAGACTAGCCATCTTAATCCCAATTTTCCAAACCAGAGCCCTCCGGTCCAGCGGTTCCAAATGGCGAAATAGATCCCTATGTAGGTTTTTAGCGTCAAACATGTCCTCGTAGAAGGCTCGTTGAGCATAGTTGCCACCTTCACTGACCAACCAAGGGTTTTTTTAGGAGTGGATCAATAATGTATCCAACTGCCTCCAAAAGGTGGAGATGAAGGTCGTCGGTCTCGATGCAGAGTACACGGAGCGTGCCACTCAGAAGATCCAAGGCATCGCCGTCCTTCAGCTGTGCCTAGAAGATGAAGTTTTGGTGTATCACATCATACACGCGCCCTCCATACCAGGTGAGCTCCATGATTTCATGTCTAGGGAGGACATGTACTTCTGTGGGGCAGCCATCGAAGGGGACAAAGAGAAGCTGCCGCTGTACAACCTTGACTTGAAAAACATTGCTGACCTACAAACCAGAATTCCTGTAGAGGATTGTGATAAAAAACACCATCCCTGTTCAACGTAGCAAATTCTATGCTCGAAACAAATGTTGAGAAGGGTGACGAGACGCTGGAATTAAGGTCGTCTGGATGGGATAATTATCCCTTGACCTATGAGCGGATAAAATATGCTGCCCTCGATGCCCGTGTGAGTTTCGAGATAGCTGCAAGGTCTAAAGAGCTTGTTGCAAAGCCGTCTCCCACAGAAAATGAGAAGAAGAAGAAGAACAAGAAAAAGAAAGAAAGAAGAAGCTGCAATATTTCGCTGGTGTGCATGTCTTTGGAACAAGTGTACTCTATGTACATTGATATAGGTCCGCTTGACTATAATGAACTATTTATCCGCCTAGTTTTCTCTACTACTACTCCTTGCAGTGAGCGGTATGCAATGCATGTGTCATGTCTACCGCAATGCATGTGTAAGCAGACATGACAGCTTGTCCATGGAAGTTGAACCACGGAGACCATCACATTTCTACCACTACCACACGTGATTCCCATGATGCCGCTCCATCCCACGCTGCCATCTCCCCCGACGTGCGCCTCACCCCTCTCGGCCCCACCGCTCCTCTGCCTTTGTGTGCATGAGATGTGGGCCAGCTGAACTGCGGCGACCATCAAGTTTCTGCCACATCCACATGCTATTGGACGTGGCTTGCATGCTCCGCTCCTAGCTCCGATCCATACTCCTGCACCATCCAATTTTCATCCAGCGGCCGTGACACATTTCGTCCTGGGCATCACTCACCAGCCACAAATATAAGAAATAAAATAAAGGCCCATCTTTGCCTTCTACTTCTGTAATACAGGTACTACCCGCCGGTGTGGCGATCTATGCCTCGTAACACCCTGACGTCCAGCTGTGGCACCCTCGCCATGGCCAGTCCACCACCGGCCGGTTCATCTCGAACAAGTGAGTCGCAAACGCCGCCGCGACAACGGCCAGCTGGGCATCTCGAACCACACTGATGCCGCTTCCCATAGCCGACCTACGCTGGCCCGTGGCCACATGTCGTTGACCCGTGCGTCAACGTACGGTGGTAGGAACGGCTCCAGGCTCGCTGGCTCAACTACGTCAAGTACATCACGTTCGCAAACTGGTATCCGTTGAGTAGGTTGATCCCGCCCATGAGCACACTCTCATACGTATCCAGCATTCCAGTCTCGCCGCTGAGTGGTACATCCTCAGGACGGTGCAAGCGGTCGGAATCTCGAGCCCAAGTCGAGCTATGTGCCCCGGGTAGATCACTGGCTTCTAACCGAGCTTATCCGGAGCGCAAGCTAGTAAACGTCATGCGGCAGGTCACAACAGACAAACACCTCGACATGCATCGGCCAGGCAGAGACTTTTCTTGGCCACAAGCTCCATGGTCTCGCCCAAGATCGGTGTGGTACTATAGTCGAACATGCAGGTAAAATACTACTCCCTCCTTCTAGGTGAATAAGTCATCTTAGGTTGTGCACCGTGACCTAGATGGAGGGAAAAACAAGAGTAATGTTTATTTGCTAATTAATATCATTGCATGCAATGCTCTAACCACTACATGTCATGTTTGGTTGTCTCAAGTCACTGAAAGCAAGCACGTCCCACATCTCTTATTGGTTGATATGTCAAGAAACAAGAAAGAGGTGGGAGTTAATGCACCGTGCCTAAGTGTTTTGGGATTATTTGGTTTTCGTAAGGTGACTTATACACCTAGACGAAGGGAGTACGGGAGCAGCTACATGTGCATGGCCCCGACGCTGATGTTGGCGTGGAGAAGGTGCTACTTGCTGGCTGCGCAATGTACTACATGGGTTAGGCAGGCACCTGTCGCCACACTCGGAGTACGAGCTGGAAAGGAAAGGGTCTTGCATGAGTGTATAGATTCATGCAGGAAATTATTTCTTGGAAATATGACCTTTGTTTACCTTTTTTTGAGGCTATAGATTGAAGGAATATGCCCTAGAGGAAATAATAAAGTTGTTATTTTTTATTTCCTTATATCATGATAAATTTTTATTATTCATGCTAGAATTGTATTAACCGGAAACTGATACATGTGTGGATACATAGACAAAACACCGTGTCCCTAGTAAGCCTCTACTAGACTAGCTCGTTAATCTAAGATGGTTAAGTTTCCTAACCATGGACATGTGTTTTCAGTTGATGAACGTGATCACATCATTAGGAGAATGATGTGATGGACAAGACCCATCTGTTAGCTTAGCATAATGATCGTTAAGTTTTATTGCTATTGCTTTCTTCCTCTCATATACATATTCCTTTGACTATGAGATTATGCAACTCCCGGATACCGGAGGAATACCTTGTGTGCTATCAAACATCACAACGTAACTGGGTGATTATAAAGATGCTCTACATGTATCTCCGAAGGTGTTTGTTGGGTTGGCATAGATCAAGATTAGGATTTGTCACTCCGAGTATCAGAGAGGTATCTCTGGGCCCTCTCGGTAATACACATCATGATAAGCCTTGCAAGCAATGTGACTAATGAGTTAGTTATGGGATGATTTATTATGGAATGATTAAAGAGACTTGTTGGTAACGATATTGAACTAGGTATGAAGATACCGATGATCGGATCTCGGGAAAGTAACATACCGATGACAAAGGGAATAACGTATGTTGTTACGGTACGACCGATAAAGATCTTCATAGAACATGTGGGAACCAATATGGGCATCCAGGTTCCGCTATTGGTCAAGAAACAAGAAAGAGGTGGGAGTTAATGCACCGCGCCTAAGTGTTTTGGGATTATTTGGTTTTCGTAAGGTGACTTATACACCTAGACGAAGGGAGTATGGGAGCAGCTACATGTGCATGGCCCCGACGCTGATGTTGTCGTGGAGAAGGTGCTACTTGCTGGCTGCGCAACGTACTACATGGGTTAGGCAGGCACCTGTCGCCACACTCGGAGTACGAGCTGGAAAGGAAAGGGTCTTGCATGAGTGTATAGATTCATGCAGGAAATTATTTCCTAGAAATACGACCTTTGTTTACCTTTTTTTGAGGCTATAGATTTAAGGAATATGCCCTAGAGGAAATAATAAAGTTGTTATTTTTTATTTCCTTATATCATGATAAATTTTTATTATTCATGCTAGAATTGTATTAACCGGAAACTGATACATGTGTGGATACATAGACAAAACACCGTGTCCCTAGTAAGCCTCTACTAGACTAGCTCGTTAATCTAAGATGGTTAAGTTTCCTAACCATGGACATGTGTTGTCAGTTGATGAACGTGATCACATCATTAGGAGAATGATGTGATGGACAAGACCCATCCGTTAGCTTAGCATAATGATCGTTAAGTTTTATTGCTATTGCTTTCTTCCTGTCATATACATATTCCTTTGGACTATGAGATTATGCAACTCCCCAATACCGGAGGAATACCTTGTGTCTATCAAACATCACAACGTAACTGGGTGATTATAAAGATGCTCTACATGTATCTCCGAAGGTGTTTTGGGTTGCATAGATCAAGATTAGGATGTCACTCGAGTATCGGAGAGTATCTCTGGGCCCTCCTCGGTAATACACATCATGATAAGCCTTGCAAGCAATGTGACTAATGAGTTAGTTATGGGATGATTATTATGGAATGATTAAAGAAGACTTGTGGTAACGATATTGAACTAGGTATGAAGATACGAACGATCGATCTTGGGCAAGTAACATACCGATGACAAAGGGAATAACGTATGTTGTTACGGTACGACCGATAAAGATCTTCATAGAACATGTGGGAACCAATATGGCATCCAGGTTCCGCTGTTGGTTATTGACTAAAGAGGTGTCTCGGTCATGTCTAATAGTTCTTGAACCCATAGGGTCCGCACGCTTAATGTTCGATGATGATTTTCGAATTATATGAGTTATGTGATTTGGTGACCGAATATTGTATGATGTCCCGGATGAGATCACGGACATGACGAGTTGTCTTGAAATGGTTGAGAGGTAAAGATTCATATATTGGACGATGATATCCGAACACGGAAAGTGTTCCGGAGGTACCAGGTACATATCAGGTCACCAGAAGGGGTTCCGGGCATCCCCTCGGTAACTACATGGGCCTAATGGGCCAAGAAGGGGACAGACCAGCCCCTAGGGGGCTGGTGCTCCCCATGTAGGCCGAAATAAGGGGAAGGAAAGAGGGTAAGAGAGAAAGGAAGGGGAGCAATTCCGCCTCCCCCTTCCTTCTCTCCTCCCTCCTCCTTCCTTCCCCCTCCGGATGAATATGGAAGGGGGGAGGCCGAATTGGGAGGCACCCAAGTAGGATTCCTCCTACTTGGGGTGGCCCCTTGTCTGCATCTCCTCTCCTCCAACCTATATATATGAGGTGGGGGGGCACCACTAGAACATAGATAAACAGTTGTTAGCCTTGTGCTGCGCCCCCTGCATAGTTTACGACTCCGGTCATATTCACGTAGTGCTTAGGCGACGCCCTGCACAGACCACTTCACCATCACCATCACCACACCATCGTGCTGACAGAATTCTCCCTTGACACTTTCTGGATCAAGAGTTCGACGAACGTCATCGAGCTGAACGT
The DNA here is from genome assembly GCF_003073215.2 of Triticum urartu. Classification (NCBI taxonomy): domain Eukaryota; kingdom Viridiplantae; phylum Streptophyta; class Magnoliopsida; order Poales; family Poaceae; genus Triticum; species Triticum urartu. Next base: position 233,985,747 of record NC_053026.1, read on the forward strand.
GTGCAGAACTCGGAGGTGTTGTACGTTCGATGCTTGATCGGTCGGAACGAGAAGAAGTTCGACTACATCAACCACATTGTCAAACGCTTCCGCTTTCAGCCTACGAGGGTACGTAGACACACTCTCCCACTCTTATTTCTATGCATCTCCTAAATAGATCTTGCGTGAGCCTAGGATTTTTTTTAAATTGCATGTGATACGTCTCCAACGTATCTATAATTTTTGATTGTTCGATGCTATTATATTATCTGTTTTGGATGTTTAATAGGCTTTAATATACCTTTTTATATTATTTTTGGGACTAACCTACTAACCAAAGGCCCAGTGCAGATTGCTGTTTTTTTTGCCTATTTCAGTGTTTCGCAGAAAAGGAATATCAAACGGAATCCAAACGGAATGAAACCTTCGGGAGAGTTATTTTTGGAACAAACGTAATCCAGGAGACTTGGAGTGGACGTCAAGAAAGAAGCAAGGAGGCCACGAGGTAGGAGGGCGTGCCCCAGGGGGGTGGGCGTGCCCCCCACCCTTGTGGGCCCCTTGCAGCTCCACCTACCTACTTCTTCCTCTTATATATACCATATACCCTGAAAACATCCAGGAGCACCACAAGACCCTATTTCCACCGCCGCAACCTTCTGTACCCGTGAGATCCCAGCTTGGGGCCTTTTCCGGCGCTCCGCCGGAGGGGGAATCGATCACAGAGGGCTTCTACATCAACATCATAGCCTCTCAGATGATGTGTGAGTAGTTTACCTCAGACCTTTGGGTCCATAGTCATTATCTAGATGGCTTCTTCTCTCTCTTTGGATCTCAATATAAAGTTCTCCTCGATTCTCTTGGAGATCCATTCGATGTAATTCATTTTGCGGTGTGTTTGTCGAGATCCGATGAATTGTGGGTTTATGATCAAGATTATCTATGAACAATATTTGATTCTTCTCTGAATTCTTTTATGCATGATTTAATATCTTTGCAAGTCTCTTCGAATTATCATTTTGGTTTGGCCTACTAGATTGATCTTTCTTGCAATGGGAGAAGTGCTTAGCTTTGGGTTCAATCTTGCGGTGTACTTTCCCAGTGACAGTAGGGGCAGCAAGGCACATATTGTATTGTTGCCATCGAGGATAAAAAGATGGGGTTTATATCATATTGCTTGAGTTTATCCCTCTACATCATGTCGTCTTGCCTAATGCGTTTCTCTGTTCTTATGAACTTAATACTCTAGATGCATGCTGGATAGCGGTCGATGTGTGGAGTAATAGTAGTAGATGCAGAATCGTTTTAGTCTACTTGTCGCGGACGTGATGCCTATATACATGATCATGCCTAGATATTCTCATAACTATGCTCTTTTCTATCAATTGCTCGACAGTAATTTGTTCACGCACCGTAGAATTTGCTATCTTGAGAGAAGACACTAGTGAAACCTATGGCCCCCGGGTCTATCTTCCATCATATTATTTTCATATCTACTTGCTATTTCTATCATAGTTTATTTTGCAATCATTATTTTCCAATCTATACAACAAATATACCAAAAATATTTATCTTATTATCTCTATCAGATCTCACTTTCGTAAGTGACCATGAAGGGATTGACAACCCCTTTATCGCGTTGGTTGCGAGGTTCTTGTTTGTTTGTGCACATACTAGGCGACTTGTGTGCTACCTCCTACTGGATTGATACCTTGGTTCTCAAAACTGAGGGAAATAGTTATGCTACTTTGCTACATCACCCTTTCCTCTTCAAGGGAAAACCAATGCATGCTCAAGAGGTAGTGATGAATCTATGTACCTAGGGTAAGGTCATAGGCCTGACCTATACACCCTCCCCTAGGACATCGCCCTAAAGTCAGAAGTATTCAAGGGATACCATCATCCACTCGACCAGAAAACGTTCCACTCGGAAGACTCTATGTCACTCGACCATGGCAGTGATCACTCGACAGACAGAAGATCGAAAGCCACTCTGAAAAGAAACGGTCGGGCGTTTACTCTGTAGACTTAGTGGTCATTTATGTCACTTTATTACTAGCGTTACCAGAAACGCCCCATCTTTATGTACCTTAAACCCTTTGTAACTGAGGGCGGGAGGGGTCTGGCGAACTCTATATAAGCCACCCCCTCCTCAGGGACAAGGTTTCACACCCCATGTAACACCACACACATATAATCCAGTTGACCGCCTCCGGGCACCGAGACACAAGGCTATTACTTCCACCGTGAAGGGCCTGAACTCGTAAATCTTGTGTGTACAACTTCACCATAGCTGAGATCTTGCCTCCTCATACCTACCCCCCATTCTACTGTCGGTCTTAGAACCACGACAGTTGGCTCCCACCTTGCGGCAGGTGTCTTAGCGACTTTTTGGTGAAGTTGCGATTTTTCCGATTCACATCATTATGGTTTCCGGCGGTGGATTGGCTGAGGGCCGCGAGATCCGTCATGGCGCGCTCGTCTTGGTTGCCGACGACCCCGCCTGGCTTCAGGAAGCTCCCCTTGACGTCGAGGCGCTCCCCGTCCGCGAGGCGACGCACTTTCGCGCATGCGCTCGCGACATCCTTCTCCAGCAGCTGTCGATCCAATATCGGTCGGTTCTCGTGGTGTCTTCGCTCCCCGCTGTTCGCTGGCGCAAGCGATCCGGTCGGTCGCAGCTTCAGCGGTGGGTGAAACACGCGGTGGCCCGCCAGTCGGCCACCCGACAAGTCGCGGCAATCGAGCCTGACGAAACTCTCTACGGCCTGTTCGACCTATTGACTGGCTCCATCAAGACCACATCATAATGCGACAATAGCGATCCTGCGGCTGAAGTCTTGATGGTCGACGGGCCACATAGTCCTCCTGGCTTCCACCGCGATGAAGGCGGCGATGGTGGCGATGATCCGTCACGCGCTCACGAGGAATACCGCCCCAAGCCTCTTTCTTCGCAGCAGAGGGAAGAGATTCTCCGCCGCAACATGGATGCACTTCACACGCCCATCATTGGGGAAACCTCCGAGGCCCGGGCCTTGGAGGAGGCACGCCTGGCCAACTTGGCTGAGCGCACTCCACTGGAGAACCTTCAGCATGCACTCGACGAGCGTGCACGGCAACGGATCCCTGAGTCCAGTCGACGACAACTTTTTCCGCCTCAACCTCAGGTATACCGCTCTTTGATTCAAAATCTCACAGCTGCAGCCCGTACAGCCGAGTCAATCCAGCCTTCCCAGTCGGAGGCTGGCAGAGGTTTGATGCAGATCTGGGCCTTACTCCGAGCAGCAGGAGAGCAGAACACAGCAGTGTCTCAATCGTGGAATAGGATTCATAGCAGATCTGTGATGGCAGATACAGTTCAGTCGGCCCACAGCCCAAGATCGCCCCCGCGGCATGAGGGACGTGGTTACCGGAAGGATCAGTACAGAAACCATGAGCAATATGATCACCGACTCGGTCTTGATGACCGTCGTCGAGTGCCCACACCTTCTCCGAGGAGTGGATCATATGTGCCTCGGCAATATGATGACATACACCCTCGCAGTGGTGAGAGAAGAATACCAGCCGACCCAAGGGAGCCAGGCTTTGATGCGAGATCTATTCTCGTTCAAGGTCTAGTTGACAGGAGCAGAGCACACAGGGAGGGGCTTGACAGAGATCACCCGACTGGCAGCAGATTTCATGTTTCAGGCCCAGAGTGTTTCAGTAGAGCCATCAGAGCCGCAGTGATTCCTCCCAACTTCAGGTTGGTGACTGGAGTCAGCAAGTTCACTGGTGAGTCTAAGCCTGACACTTAGCTTGAAGATTACCGAGTGGCTGTACAGATCGATGGTGGTAATGATGAAGTGGCCATGAAGGATCTTCCTCTGATGTTAGAAGGCTCAGCAAGAGCATGGTTGACTCAGTTAGCGCCAGGCAGTATATTCAGTTGGGAAGAACTTGCCCAAGTGTTTGTTAAAACTTTTGAGGGTACTTGCAAGCGGCCAGCGGGGTCAATGGAATTGCAGCATTGCATGCAAAAACCGAGTGAGACTCTGAGAGATTACATTCAGAGGTGGACCACTTTGCATCACACAGTGGAAAATGTATCCCACCATCAAGCAGTTTGCGCCTTCAAGGAAGGCGTTAAAAATCGGGAGCTGGTCCTGAAATTCAGTCCGATAGGGGATATGTCTCTAACTCGGATGATGGAAATAGCCACTCGGTATGCTAACAGAGAAGAGGAGGATCGGCTCCGCAGTGGGAAGAGCAAACCAGTCAGTCAAGACACCGGTGGAGGCAATTCCAATCAGAAAGAAAAGCGTAAAGCTGAACCTGCAGGACCTGGTGAAACTGCAGCAGTGATTCAAGGAAAGTTTAAAGGGAAACCTAAGGGGCCCTGGACCCCTAAGAAAGTAAAAGATGCAGCTGGTAACAATGTTATGGATTTGCCATGTCACATTCACACCAAGAAAGACGAAGAAGGCAATCTGATTTATCGTAAGCATACCACTCGACAGTGTCAGGTTCTGATCGAGCAATTCCGAGAGAAACAACCTAATGAGAAGGAAAAAGAATCTGACAAGGATGAAGACAAAGAGGAAGATGATGGTTTGCCCAATGTCAATTCCACCCTAATGATTTTTGCTGACGTTGAGAGCAAAAGTCGAGTGAAAGTGATCAACAGAGAAGTGAATATGGTTGCTCCAGCAATGACAACATACCTGAAGTGGTCACAAACAGCTATCAAATTCGACCAGTCTGACCACCCTGCTCGCATAGCCACTGTAGGGAGGCAAGCGTTGGTGGTCGACCCAGTTGTTGGAGGTACACGATTGACAAAAGTGTTGATGGATGGTGGTAGTGCTCTGAATATTCTTTACGGTGAATTCTTAAAAGGGATGGGCATTCTGATGTCCAAACTTAGTGAGATCAACATGAGCTTTCACGGCGTCATCCCTGGCAAGAAGGCTGAATCACTCGACCAGATAGCCTTGGAAGTGGTTTTCGGTGATTCAAAGAATTACCATAAGGAAAAGTTGACATTTGAGGTAGTGGATTTCCAGAGTGCTTATCAAGCTATTCTAGGGAGGCCTGCATACCCGCGTTTTATGGCTCGACCATGTTACGTATATCTCAAGCTGAAAATGCCTGGTCCCAGAGGAGTGATCACGGTCACTGGCAATCGGCAGAAGGCAGAGGAATGCTTCCAGAAGGGTTCTAAAATTGCCGATGCACAAATGGCAGCAATTGAAATGCAAGAATATCATAAAAATGCAGATCCGAGTGATTTGCTGCGAGCCAAGAAGGCTGCCACAGATTCTGCATTTCAGTCGTCTGAAGAAACAAAATCGATTCATATTCACCCGACCGATCCTAATGCTGCCCCTACTCATATCTCCACATCACTCGACAGCAAATAGGAAGAAGCGCTCATCTAGTTCCTCCGTGAGAACTGGGACATCTTTGCATGGAAACCTTCTGACATGCCAGGTGTACCCAGGGGACTGGTTGAGCATCGTTTGCGAGTCGACCCGAAAGTGAAGCCAAGCAAGGAACATCTTAGGCGTTCTGCCGTACAGAAGAGAAAAGCAATTGGCGAGGAAGTGGCTCGGCTCCTAGCAACTGAGTTCATCCGAGAGATTTACCACTCTGAGTGGCTCGCCAATGTTGTAATGGTCCCCAAGAAGGACGATTCACTTCATATGTGCATTGACTTCAAGCATATCAATCGGGCCTGCCCGAAAGATCATTTTCGTCTCCCCCGTATCGACCAAATCATTGACTCGACTACGGGGTGTGAGCGTTTGTCTTTTCTAGACGCATATTCCGGGTATCATCAGATCCGACTGTATGGACCCGATGAGATAAAAACAGCTTTCATCACTCCATTCGAGTGCTTTTGTTATGTCACCATGCCATTCGGTCTCAAGAACGCTGGTGCCACATTTATGAGGATGATTCAGAAGTGCCTGCTCACTCAAATCAGTCAGAATGTGGAAGCATATATGGATGACATTGTGGTCAAGTCACGTAAAGGTTCCGACCTGCTGGCTGACCTCGCTAAAACCTTTGCCAACCTCAGAAGGTATGATATCAAGCTTAATCCGTTGAAATGCACATTCGGAGTTCCAGGAGGAAAGTTACTCGGTTTCCTTGTTTCCGAATGAGGGACCGATGCCAACCTAAAGAAAGTTGGAGCCATACTCCGGATGAAACGCCCTGTGCGTGTGCATGACGTCCAGAAGCTTATCAGTTGTTTGGCCGCCTTGAGTCGATTCATCTCTCGCCTCGGTGAAAAGGCATTGCCTCTTTACTGACTGATGAAGAAATCTGATAAGTTTGAGTGGACTCCTGAAGCTGATGCAGCGTTTGCAGAACTCAAACCCTGCTTTCCACCCAGCCGGTGCTTGCTGCTCCAATCAGCAAAGAGCCTTTACTGCTTTCTATTGCAGCCATTGGACAAGTTGTCAGTACAGTACTTACGGTCGAGCGGGAAGAAGAAGGAAAAACCTATAAAGTTCAGCGCCCAATGTATTATATTTCTGAAGTCTTGAATCCATCCAAGCAAAGATATCCCCACTATCAGAAGGTTGTCTACGGGATTTACATGACCATGAAGAAGGTTGCACATTATTTCTCTGATCACTCCATTACAGTCGTCAGCGACGCACCTTTGTCAGAATTTCTGAACAACAGAGATGCAACCGGTCGAGTGGCAAAGTGGGCGATTGAACTCCTTCCCTTGGATATCAAGTTTGAGGAAAAGAAAGCTATCAAGTCCCAGGCAATAGCAGATTTCCTCGCCGAGTGGGTCAAGCAGCAACAACAGACTTAGATTCACTCGAAGCATTGGACCATGTTCTGTGATGGATCCAAGATGTTGAACGGTTCTGCTTCCGAGGTGGTATTAGTATCCCATCGAGGAGACAGACTCAGCTATGTTCTTCAGATCCATTTTGATTCCTCCAACAACAAAGCTGAATATGAAGCACTTCTGTATGGGTTGCGTATGACCATTTCACTCGGCGTCCATCGCCTAATCTTCTACGGCGACTCAGATTTGGTGGTTAATCAAGTAATGAAGGAGTGGGACATCAAAAGCCCGGCTATGACTGGTTATTGTAATGCAGTGAGAAAGTTAGAGAAGAAGTTTGAGGGGTTAGAGCTCCATCATATACCCCGACTGAAAAATCAAGCAGCTTATGATTTGGCAAAGATAGGCTCCAAGCATGAGCCTATTCCCAGTAATGTGTTCTTGGAGCATCTTCACACGCCGTCCGTCCAAGAGGATCCCTTCACAGAGGCCCCCACAACCTAAGAGTCCTACTGATCTGACTGAAGTTGAAGTCCCAGCCGTGGTTGACTTGGTCATGGAAGTTTTGGTCGTCATACCCGATTGGACAGTGCCGTACATCGCGTATATTCTCAGGAAAGAGCTTCTAAAGGATGAAGAAGAGGCCCGTCAGATTGTCCGTCGATCTAAAGCTTTCAGAGTAGTGGGTGGACAGGTTTACAGAGAAAGTGTTACCGGAGTTGCTCAGAAGTGCATAACACCAGAAGAAGGTTGAGTGATCCTCAACGACATCCACTCGGGGACATTATGGCCAAAGCATACCGAGCGAGACTTTATTGGCCTCTCGGACCATTGTGGCTAAAGCATACCGAGCGAGACTTTATTGGCCACGAGCGAATGAAATGGCAAAATACATAGTTGACAGATGTGAAGGTTGCCGGTTCTACTCCAACAAGTCTCACAAGCCTACATCAGCCCTGAAGACCATTCCACTCATCTAGCCCTTTGCTGTTTGGGGATTAGATATGGTTGGACCTCTAAGGACTGGCAGAAGTGGCTTCACCCACGTACTCGTAGCAGTTGACAAGTTCACCAAATGGATTGAAGCCAAGCCTATCAAAAACCTCGAAGCAAGTACTGCTGTCAGCTTCATCAGAGAGTTGACATCCAGATATGGTGTCCTGCACAGCATCATCATAGATAATGGGTCAAACTTCAATTCTGATGAGTTCAGAGCCTTTTTGGGCTTCCCAAGGCACTCGGGTCGACTATGCTTTAGTCTCCCATCCCCAGTCAAATCGGCAAGCTGAAAGAGCAAACGGGTTGATTCTCAAAGGACTGAAACCCTGATTGATCTGTGACCTCAAGCATGTAGTGGGTGCCTGGGTTGATGAACGTCCATCAGTACTTTGAGGATTGAGGACAACTCCTAATCGGTCGACTGGCCGAACTCCATTCTTCTTAGTCTATGGGGCTGAAGTTGTGCTTCCGAGTGACTTACTTCATAACACCCCGCGAGTGGAACTCTGCTCAGAAGCCGAAGCAGAACATGCCCGTGAGGATGCTGTCGACCTTCTGGAAGAAGAAAGAGAGATGGCGCTGATCCGGTTGACCATTTATCAGCAAGACCTGCGTCAATTCCACGCCAGAAACATGAGAGGTCGAGAATTTCAAGAGGGAGACCTAGTTCTTCGAGTGGATCAGCAGAAACCACACAAGCTCGCTCCTTCTTGGGAAGGCCCCTTCATCATCACCAAAGTACTTCACAACGGGGCTTATCGCCTCTACAATGTGGAACACAATAAAGATGAGCCACACGCTTGGAATGCGGAGCTGCTCCACCCCTTTTATACTTAAGCATTCAGATTGTCGTGATGTAATAAGAAATACATTCTAGTTCGATTATCAAAGACACAGTTTCACAAATGATTGTTGTTCCTTTTTTAAGAGTTCTAAATCCCCCAGTGGGTGTCTTAGCTGCGAATATGCTTCGCCTGAGTTTCAAAAAATCAAATCCTACCGAGTGATGAGCAAGTCTCTCACTCGGAGGCTTAGCTGCGAATCCGTTTCACCTAAGTTTAAGACATCCTACCGAGTGGTGAGAAAGTCTCTCACTCGGGGGCTTAGCTGCAGTCCAGTACTCGCCTAAGTTTAAGAAATCCTACCTAGTGGTGAGCAAGTCTCTCACTCGGGGGCTTAGCTACAGTCCAGTACTCGCCTAAGTTCAAGAAATCCTATCGAGTGGAGAGCAACCCTCCCACTCAGAGGCTTAGCTGCAGTCCGGTACTCGCCTAAGTTTAAGAAATCCTACCAAGTGGTGAGCAACCCTCCCACTCGGAGGCTTAGCTGCAGTCCAGTACTCACCTAAGTTTGAAAAATCCTACCGAGTGGTGAGCAACCCTCCCACTCGAGGGCTCAGCTGCAGTCCAGTACTCGCCTAAGTTTAAAAAATCCTACCGAGTGAAGAGCAACCCTCCCACTCGGAGGCTTAGCTGCAGTCCAGTACTCGCCTAAGTTTGAAAAATCCTACCGAGTGGTGAGCAACCCTCCAACTCGGGGGCTTAGCTGCAGTCCAGTACTCGCCTAAGTTTTAAGACTCGCTCCATCCTTACCCGTAAGGGCGGCGAGGTGCAGGTCGACCACAATCTGTCCTCGGAGCTTTGACACAAATACAACCTCCGCTCCATCCTTACCCGTAAGAGCGACACGGTGCAGGTCGACCACAGAGTGACGCCCCGTGACCGATGCGCCAGGTGTCTTCCAGTTATTCACCGACGTTGCCATGTCATTTGCTTGCGTGTTGCATCTCCTCTTGTCATCATGTGCATTGCATCATCATGTTTTCAAAACATGCATCCGTCCCGGCCTCCTCGTTCTCTCCGTTGTCCGTTCTGAGCCCAGACACACTTGCACGCGCCCGTGGCATGTCCGAAATAGTATTTTATAAGTGGCTGGAAAATGTTCTCGGAATGGGCTGAGAGTTGACGTGTGGTCTTATGATAGTGTAGATAGACCGCCTGTCAAGTTTCATCGCATTCGGAGTCCGTTTGACGCCCCAATGGATAACTATAGCGGCATTATAGCCGGTCTAACGTCGGACGTTTTCGGTCTCCGGAAGCAGTCGCCGGGGCTATCTCTCTTCTCTTCTCTCAGCTCGAGACCGTCTATACAGTCCACTACTCACCGCCAGGCCCTACCTAACCTCTCTCATCAGCCCGCGACCCTCCTCGCGCGCGCGCCCGAAAGCTGTCCCGGACCCGACCCGAACAGTTGTCACCGTTGGACTCAGAACATCCCCAAATATCTACAAAACGTCTCCGTTTTGTTAATTGGACTTCGTAGCATATTTTTTTTTCGACCGCCCGATTACGATCAGACGGACTAAACCCACTCTCTTTATCCTATATATGGACCAACCCCACCCAAATAAGACCAAACCCTATTTTCTAGGGATCCTCCCTGTCCAATTCCCGCCGCCAGCATCTCCCACCTCGGGATCCATCTCCACCCAATCCAACCTCCGCCTCCTTTTCCGTGCCCGACCAACCTCCTCTAGCCGCAGCCCCGCGTCTCCACGCTCGTGCCCGAGCAGGAGCTCCTCGAGACGGAGCTCATCCACAGCAGGTCCCTTGCCTCCCTCGATCCACCTCGTCCCCGAGCCCGAGATCCACTCCTCCAACGCGCTTGGCCTCTACCATCTTCCTCGCGAGGAATCGCTCCAGCTTCCTCTGCCGCATCAAGAACGACGACCACAACTTGAACCCAGTCATCGTCGTCGACCAGGCAGTCCACATCCGACACCCCCTTCTTCTCCTTCCTGTTTTTCCTCCCTGCGTTTCCCCTCTCTCATCTCTCTCCGTTATCCCTTTCTCTGTCGACAGGAGCACCCCGCGCCATGGCCTCGCTGAGCGCCGCCGCGCCCAAGCTCCTCTGTCCGCGCTGCCGATTGTCCGATCCGGCAGCAGCGGACCGGATCCACCCGTCTGCGTGTTCCCGGCGCTGCCGAAGCCCCAAGTTTTCCCTCATCGCCGTCCTGCTCATGCCCCTGCTGCAGCTGTTCATCGCCTGAAGCCTTCGACCTCCGCCTCGCCAAGTCCAGCCGGCCGGCCTTAGCACCTACCCACCAGATCCGGCCTCCCCCTCGCCTTCTCCGCCATGCCCTCGCCTTGCCGGAGTTCCAGCCAGCGCACCTCCAGGGCCTTGCCTCACCGCGGCTCCCGCTGAACCTCCCCGTCGCTGGCGTTTTTCTTCAGAGACGAGCAGTGCAGCTCGCCCGATGCCTGTTGACGCGTCGCCCTTTCGTGTGGGCTGCCACATCGCATGCAGGCCTCCCAGCGCTCAAGGCCATCTGAGATCCAGCAAGGCCCAGCTCCCTTGGCCCATGATGAGGCGCCCCCAGCAGCGCCTCGTTTGTTTTTTTCTTCTACTCAGTTGGCCCAACTTGCACCAGATTTGGCCCATAGATGTTTTTTTAGTTCTGTGAATTGACCAATTTTCCTTCACATGCATAATTACAGAATATGCCATCATTTTAAAAATGCTCACACCTAAATAACCGTGCATCGGTTTTAAACAAACTTAACATGAAAGTTGGTTAGATTTTTGTCTAGTTTCATAATATGCAACTTTCATGCATGTTTGAAATGTTTAAAATGCTGTTTGTTTAAATTTGCTCCTATGCCATGTTAAAATGCTTTACTTCATAACTAATTAACCTTAGCTCCGAATTAAATAAATTATATATGTAAATGGGGTAGAAAAATGCCTAGATTAACATGGTGGCATTACTTTGCATGTTTAACAACTCTAAAATTGTGTTTAGGGAAGAATAGTACCAAACCTAATAAATGCATATGAGGATTTTCTGGAAGTGTTGTTCGTTGTTTCCGGTCCCATTTAAACTTGACTAGATAGGTAGTTTTACTTTGCTTCACCCTCTTGCCATGCTAACAACATTTAATCTTGTTGGGTACATAAACGAGATCGAACTAAGTAACCCGAATGTGGTATTCCTTCAATATGCATCCCATTGCATATTGAGCTCCACTTAATTTGTAGGATTGTTTGTGCATTTTTCCATGCCATGCCTCTTTAAACCGGACATGCATCATACTTGATTGTGCATCATGTCATGATTATGTGATGGTTGTTTACTATTTTGTGTGCTTCTTTCCGGTGTTGCTTATTCGGGTTGGTTCCGATAACGTCGTGTTGTGAGGACCCGTTCGACTACGTCCGTTTGTCTTCTTCATGGACTCGTTCTTCTTCCTTGCGGGTTTTCAGGCAAGATGATCATACCCTCGAAATAACTTCTATCTTTGCTTTGCTAGATGCTCGCTCTTTTGCTATGCCTATGCTACGATGCCTACCACTTGCCTATCATGCCTCCCAAATTGCCATGTCAAACCTCTAACCCACCATGTCCTAGCAAACCGTTGATTGGCTATGTTACCGCTTTGCTCAGCCCCTCTTATAGCGTTGCTAGTTGCAGGTGAAGATTGGAGATCGTTCCTTGTTGGAACATTGTTTATTGTCGGGATATCACTATATTATCTTGTTATCTTAATACATCTATATACTTGGTAAAGGGTGGAAGGCTCGGCCTTTTTGCCTAGTGTTTTGTTCCACTCTTGCCGCCCTAGTTTCCGTCATATCGGTGTTATGTTACCGGATTTTGTGTTCCTTACGCGGTTGGGTAATAATGGGAACCCCTTGACAAATCTCCTTGAATAAAACTCTTCCAGCAATGCCCAACCTTGGTTTTACCATTTGCCACCTAGCCTCTCTTTCCCTTGGGTTTCCGGAGCCCAAGGGTCATCTTATTTAAACCCCCCCGGGCCAGTGCTCCTCTGAGTGTTGGTCCAAACTAGAGCCCTGTGCAGTGCCCCCTCGGGGAAACTCGAGGTTTGGTTTTAGTTGTACGGATTGCTCATCCGAGTGTGCCCTGAGAACGAGGTATGTGCAGCTCCTATCGGGATTTGTTGGCACATTCGGGCGGTGTTGCTGGATTTGTTTTAACTTGTCGAAGTTGTCTTTTAGAATCGGGATGCCGAGTCTGATCGGAATGTCTCGGGAGAAGGTATATCCTTCGTTGACCGTGAGAGCTTGTCATGGGCTAAGTTGGGACTCCCCTGCAGGGATTTGAACTTTCGAAAGCCATGCCCACGGTTATGGGCAGATGGGAATTTGTTAATGTCCGGTTGTAGATAACTTGAACCTTAACTTAATTAAAATGAATCAACTGTGTGTGTTACCGTGATGGTCTCTTCTCGGCGGAGTCCGGGAAGTGAACACGGTGTTGGAGTAATGTTTGCCGTAGGTTGTTTTCTAGTTCTTCGTTCGTGCTTTGCCTTCTCTTCTCGCTCTCTTTTGCGAACAGGTTAGACACCATATATGCTAGTCGCATGCTGCAGCTCCACATATTACCTTACCTTACCTATAAGCTTAAATAGTCTTGATCGCGAGGGTGCGAGATTGCTGAGTCCCCGTGGCTCACAGATTGCTTCCAAACCAAATGCAGGGCCCGATGACTCCGTTCCAGATGATGTGCTTGAGCTCAAGTGGGAGTTCGACGAAGACTCACGCCGTTACTATGTGTCTTTCCCTGATGATCAGTAGTGGTGCCCAGTTGGGGCGATCGGGACCATGTCGCTTGTTGGGGTTGATCTTTTATTTTGGTACCGTAGTCGGACCATGAGTGATTGGATGATGTAATGCTATTTATGTACTTTGTTTGACGTGGCGAGTGTAAGCCAACTATGTACCTTTCCCTTTATTATCTATTTACATGGGTTGTTGTGAAGATTACCTTACTTGCGACATTGCTTTCAATGCGGTTATGCCTCTAAGTCGTGCTTCGACACGTACGAGATATAGCCGCATCGAGGGCGTTACACACGGTTTGTCCTCGGAGCTTCGACACAAATACAACGTCCGCTCCATCCTTATCCATAAGGGTGGCGGGGTGCAGGTCGACCACGATCTTCCCATGATTCACTCGACTGAACCGCATAGCAGCTCAAACTGCAAGAAACAAGTTCTATGCAAAGAGTCAAAATATTCAAAAGCAACCAAAGTTCAGATAAAATCACAAGGTTCCAGAACACAGATTAAAGTACTCGGGCATCAGGCCCGAAGGAGTTTAATGTTTACAAAATCAGTCGGCATTCCGAGGCAAATTTAAGGCGATGCATAAAGTTTGTTCATTCCGCAGGAGGAGGACTTGCAGGCTCGACGAACTCGTCCAGATCAATTCCGTCAGCAATCCGAGTGGCAGCAGCAATGCAGGTTTCCTTGAAGGATCGGAATGCATGCCTTTTTGTATTGGCAACCTTGATTGCTGCCAGCTTTTCCTCTCGGGCTTCCTTGCAGTGGACACGAACCAGCGATAGAGCCACGTCAGCACCGCATCGGGCAGAAGACTTCTTCCATTCTTGCACTCGACCAGGGACCTCATTGAGTCAAGTCATCAGGGACTTGAGGTCGTTTGGAAGCATCGCCCTTGGCCAGAGTGCTGTATCAATGCACGACACCTCCACCTTCAGGCGAGCAAGATAGCTCGTAACACTAGCAACACGGGATTCCAGTCGGAGCACGTTCATAGCAGCATCATCATCGAGGGGAGACATGACGGGGTCTAGACCTGTCTCGACCCGCCCAGTCTCTTCTTCAAAGTTTTGGCAGAATTCTACAAACACAAAGAAATAATGGGTCGACGTATGCCTGATGAATCGACAACAGCTAAACAGTCGAGCAAAGGAAAATACCTTCGAGCATAAGGAACAGCTTTTTGGCGAGCACCCCAAGATAAGCCTCCAGGTCATTTCTCTTACGAGAAATGCCTTCGATCTTCTCGTTCAAAGCAACTTTGTCCTTCTTTAGATGGGTCGCTTCTTTGTTGGCCTCGGTGAGGGATGCCTTTAGTTTGGCGTTGTCTTCCTCCAGTGCTCCGACTGAAGCCAGCTTCTTGTCAGCAAGTGTGGTCTTCTCCTTAGCCTCCTTCTGCGCAGCTGCAAGTTCAAGATCCTTTTGTGCCAAGGCTTGCTTCATTTTCTCTGAAGAATGTGCATTCCGGTCAAGGAGAGGGACAAAGAGATAACATGAGGGATGGTCAAGATAAACAGTCGACAGGTCATTTCCTTTCGTACCAGCTACTTCGTCTTGAGCCTTTTTCAAGTTTTGATTGGCCAGTTCCAAATTAAGGTTGAGTTGCCTCTGCTTTTCCTTGAATTCGGCGAACTTGGAGATAAGCTCACAAGATTTCTATAATCGGCAAAAGATACATTAATGGACAAGATCAAAGATCATTCGCTTCTGAGTGAATAGAATTCTAAGACTACCGCAGAATCAAACATTCTACAGTAGTCTCGGGGACTACACCCAGCGGGTGCACATATCCTGCCCCCACTGGTTCGGGTTCCACTTGACATGGCCTTCCCAGACCGAGTAAACAAAAGATACATACTCAGACCCCAACCGACTGCCAGCAGTCGACTGCGGTCTCGGGGACTACACCTAGTGGGTGCACTTAGCGTGCCCCCACTGGTTCAGATTCCACTCGACATGGTCTACCCGGACCGAGTGGAAGAGTGAAACAATAAAGACATTTTTTATCAAGACCTCCACCGAATTACACATTCGACGGTGGCCTCGGGGACTACACCCAATGGGTGCACTATGCATGCCCCCACTAACCCAGAACTACAACCGACACAACCTAGTCGACTCAACTGGGAAAGTTACTCGACATAAATTCAAACACCTAGTGGGTGTGCAGATGCGAAGTGCAGAATAACAGGAGGATGCACAAAGAAAAGTTTTCAGGTAGCATATCCTAACAGAACAAGCAACAAGATAAGAGTTCAGTTGGAAGCCAACTTACCTGGACATTGGCTCGATGGGCCGCACTGGCGTCATAAGCAGCCTGACTGCTTTCATGCACCACCTTCAGTCGCTCCATCATTACGCTAGCTTGGCGAATGGCTTCTGCGGCGGCGCTTGCCTGGTCTTCTGGAACATGATGAGTAGTGAAGAATGGGGTTGGTGGTTCAGTCGCGGCAGCTTGAAGTTCCGAGGCATGAAGCTGGATAGTTGAAGCTAACACTGGTGTAGTCGATGATGTGGGGCGTTCACTTGATACTGGAACAGCGAAAGTAACAGAAGCCCGAGCCACATCTTCAGGCTGTTGAATCACTGGCTCTGCCACCGGCACCGATTGGGACGTCTTGCCAGTTGATGCCTTCTTACTCCTCCTAGGCCTCAGCGGCATGTCCTCATCATCATCCGGAAGATCAATGACATGGGGAGGAGCTGCAAAAAGAATTAGTCGTCAGAATTCAGTCGGTCTACAAAATGGCTAAAAAAGCAAAGGCAAGTTTGCAAAGGTCATACCCGGGTTAGAAGTGACCATGTCTTCTACGTCCTCATCATCATCCCTGTAAGCAGAAGTCCCAAAAGTAGCAGCTCTGCAAGTTTCAAGATTCACTTGGACAAATGAGAAAGAGAGTCAACAACAAAAATCCTTAATCGAAAAGTAGGGACAAGACACTTACGCAGAAGCGACGGGGAGTTCGATCTTGATCTTGGGCAGGGTCTTCCGAGGCTTTGGTTCTGCTACTTTTTGCTGCTTTGAGGCCTTTTCAGTCGGCACAGGAGAAGAGGTCCGAGTGCACTTGGAAGTCCACCCGGTCGGCCTAGCTACCTCTCCGCGGACACGCACTGGGTCGTGCTTATGTTTGGAACGCTTTTCGGTGTGAGGCGGTGACTCGACTTCTTCACCACTGCTCGAGTCCTCACTTTCCTCCTCCTCTTATCCTCCATCAGATTGCCAATCCATGTGTCGGTGTCAAAACCGGCGGATCTCGGGTAGGGGGTCCCGAACTGTGCGTCTAGGCCAGATGGTAACAGGAGGCAAGGGACACGAAGTTTTACCCAGGTTCGGGCCATCTTGATGGAGGTAAAACCCTACATCCTACTTGATTAATATTGATGATATGGGTAGTACAAGAGTAGATCTACCACGAGATTGGAGAGGCTAAACCCTAGAAGCTAGCCTATGGTATGATTGTTGTTCTGTATGTTGTCCTACGGACTAAAACCCTCTGGTTTATATAGACACGGGAGAGGGCTAGGGTTACACAAAGTCGGTTACAATGGTAGGAGATCTACATATCCGTATCGCCAAGCTTGCCTTCCACGCTAAGGAAAGTCCCTTACGGACACGGGACGAAGTCTTCAATCTTGTATCTTCATAGTCCAGGAGTCCGGCCGAAGGTATAGTCCGGCTATCCGGACACCCCCTAATCCAGGACTCCCTCAGTAGCCCCCGAACCAGGCTTCAATGACGATGAGTCCGGCACACAGATTGTCTTCGGCATTGCAAGGCGGGTTCTCCTCCAAATTCCGTGTACCTGTTGAATAAAGTTCGGTTTCTTGTAAATGTTGCACTCCTTGGCTTCTACGCCCAATAATGGCCGTCTCCCACGTGTCAGACGAATATGAAAAGACTAGGTGTTTTTTACATCCACACCCCTAGCCGCGTAAATGAGCCGCCCATTTAAGGGGACGAGGATTTAGATCCAAACCACACCTTCTCCCCTTCGCGAGTGTTCATCAGAGCGCATCCGACAAAGGTCCATTCCACCATGGCCAGCCGTCGCAACTCCTCCCTTCGCCCTTCCAGCTCTCAGCCTGGATATTGGGAGAGATGCTCCATCCCGCATAGCGAGCTAGTGACGCTCCAGACCAAGGGATTTCTCCCCCCGGCCTATATGGTCCCGGTTCGAGCCTGTCTTGCCATCTATAATGGTGGAGAGCAAGCGGAGAGTGCCCCTAATCCCTCCAAAGGAGAGCGGGTATGCCTCGTCCCTTATTTAATAAGAGGGCTCGGATTTCCAATCCATCTGTTTCTCCGGGGGCTCCTGGAGTTCTATGGCCTCCAGCTACATAATCTTACGCCTGCCTCCGTATTGCATATCGCGGGCTTTGTAGCCCTCTACGAGCTATTTTTGGGTGTTGAGGCTCATTTCGGGCTGTGGAAAGAGCTATTCTGCCTTGCGCCCCATTCTCAGAAGGGGTCAATATATCAAGTGGGCGGAGCCGAAGTGTGGCGCATCGCCGGGACCGGATATCTATCCGGAACCCCAAAGAAGGCGTCCGAGGACTGGCCTTCGGAATGGTTTTACATAGAGGACGTCCCACTGCCGGATCCTGTCCGGATCGACCTCCCTGAGTTCGACAGTGCTCCACTAAAGAAGCGCCTAAGTTGGCGTCCACGGAGCCCTCAGAGGAAAGTGACAAGGACGTCCGTTACCTGATGGGCCGGATAAGATTGTTAGCTCATTCCGGACTGACCATGATCGGGGTCATGGCCGCATGCATCATGCGAGGGGTGCAACCGCTATAGTATAGAGGCCACCCCATGTGGGATTTCAACAGGGAGGACGACGCCACCCGCTACGGCCGTAAGGGACCGGATTCGGCTGCGGCCCTAACAAAGACCTTGTCCGCTTTGTACAAGGGAGAAGAGGAATTTCTCCGCGTCAACCAACAGGGTGGATTTTCTATGTACAATCCCCCAACCTGGGTAAGTGGTTTACTTGCCCATCCGTCTTATATTCCCATTGTTAAATATTCAGTCTAACGACTTCAACGCAGGAACTGTGCCAGGCTGTTAAAGAAATAAACAGCCCTCCTCCACAACCCGAGGACCCAGGACGGTCCCTCGACCCGGCCTCTCAAGAGGATCCGGACTTATCTGTGGAGCTGATTGATGGAGTGTTCCATCAATTGAGCAAGGACAACGCCTTGGCGGCTATTACGGCCGATTACCCAGGGCTAATCCCGGCCTCCCAGGTAACTGAGATCGAAGTCCCAGTACCCCGAATAGGGGTCCGTCCTCTCATGTTTTCAGTTTCCTGATTACAACCAAGCTTTGTAGGGGAGGTTTTTGAGACGGGAGGCCGAACCTACGGCGACAAGCCAACGAGGGGCCGCAGGGCCCCGTGGGCAGAAAAGAGGTGCAGTCCGGACCGAGGCGTCAGCGCAAAGGTACGACGCACCCCCTTATCCCAGGTGTTATACCTTCAAGGCATATTAACACTCGTGCTCTCTTCAGGACAAAGAGACCTCGCCGGACTATATACGGAGAAGCTGCCAATCGCGCCTCCACCAGCCAGGCTCCAAAGCCTGGTCCGGAGGCGGAGGCGAACACAAGGCGCGCACCGGACGCTCCTCCGACGGAGGATGTGGACAGGTTGTCTGCCGCCAACTCTGAGGTGGAGAGTGCCATGAACCACAGGCGTCGCCGGACAATTCTTCGTGATGCTTGTTTCTCCCAGGAGGCATTAGATGCCTTCAATTCGGGAGATGCGTACCTCCGTGCCTCCGTGCCGCTCAAAATGATCTAGCCAGAGCCACGGAGCAATATGTAAAAGACATACAGATAAGAAAATTTTGGTAATTATATATATGTATATACCAGTAGCCCCCGAGACTTGAAACAGTTAGAATAACTGATTTAAGGATCATTTGTTATGCAGGTTCTTACAGAAAAGAATTCCCTACTATCCCAGGAGCTGGAAGAGTGCAAAGCCCAACTTGAGGCCGCACTAGCCGCGGCAGGGGAGCCCAAGGAGACCCCCTCTGGTAATATACACTTTGAAAGATAAGTATTTTGCGAAGCATGACATGGGTGCGAATCTGACAAATGGAATTGCAGATGGCGCCGGATTGAGTCCGGAAAGGCAACAACTCCTACGCCAGCTGAAGGCTAGTGAGAAGGTGCTGACAAAGGTGAGGCGGGAGAAGAACGATCTCCAAGATGCCAACACCAAGATGGGCGTCGACCTGAAAGATGTTCGTGTCCAGCTGTCAGACTCCATTAAGGAGAATCAGCGGCTTCGGCGCGGCATATTTAGTAAGTGCTTGAACGAACCTTTGAAAAAAAGTTCGGCGGGGAAGTCGACTAACAGAGTAATGTCTGTAGGTGTGCTAACAGGTCGTCCTGCAGAGGAGATGCCCGGTTCTACGGGTGACCTTCTTCCCGAGCTCTCGCAACTGCTCGAGCGAGTTCGGGAGGCGATGCAAGGCATCGCCCAGGCCTTGTGGCCATCCATCTCCATGCCCGAAGGTCTTGGACAGCTTGCAGAGAAGCTAAAGGGAGCACGGCGGCGCTTCCGATTGTGGAAGATATCGGCCTGCCGTCAAGGCGCTAGGGAGGCCTGGGCCATGGTGAAGACGCGGTACACAAAGGTTGACCCCAACCACATGGCCGAGGTCGGTCCTGTGGGGCCCGATGGGAAGGAGATCCCTGTAAGCTTAGTATACGGCCAAGTAGAATTGGCCGCAAAGTATTCCCAGCCGGACTGTAAATTAGACAACCTGTTAGATGGTATTGAAGAGGAATACAATCAGTCAGAATGACTATGTAATTTAATTGACATTTATAATGCCTTCTAGCAGGATTGTAGATCGTTTGTCATGGCCGACCTTTTCGCTTCAGCCTCGGGACCTGACGGTCCGGAGTGTGTCCGAATTCCCATGCGGTTATATAAGAACCGGGGAATGCATGGAGACCTGGCGTAGGGGTCATTAGTGCATGAACAGACAAGTGCCCGACTAGTTATGTTATATTACATGGTTAGTAAGAAACATCTTCCAGGGAGAATAGTTCCGTTAGGGGTTCCTTTCCCTGGGAGGCATGCCCTAAAGTGCATGCCCATTCTGCGAAAAAGACGCGGGAAAAGCATCTGGGGGCGCATAAATAAATAAGTGAAAAGATCATCTTTTAGGTCACCGACCGAATATTCCCTTAAGAACACTAGCTTTCGGCTTCACCCAGTCTGAGGTACACATCCGGCTCATCCGGCAGTAACAATCACAGAGGTGCTCCCTTTACCGCCTAGCCGAATAATCGGGAACGTAGGGGTAAGCACAGGAGCCAGGCAACCCAGCTTGGCCAAAACTTAAGTCATATTGATGCATATAATGGTGAAATAAAAGGTACATGCGGAAGTGTAACACATGTGTTGGGCATGAAGCCCGTATAAATAAGCTTCTATTAAAAGAAGCCCCCAGGTTTAATGGGTGTGAATAGCACGTCATTTGATGAGCCTTTAAAGGCTATAAGAGAAAGGAAGGGGAGAAGGAGAGAAATGTAAGACATACGGTATATAAAAAATGGACAGAGGAAGGAGACGAACACAGAGTCCGGCGCTAGGCATAGAATCTTCGGAGACGGGCTGCGTTCCATGGGTTCGGCTCGAGTCGGTTATCAGATGCATCTCGCAGGCGGTATGCTCCACCAGTCAGGACTTGGTCAATTATGAAGGGACCTTCCCACTTGGGCTTGAGTTTTTCCTTTTTCTAGTCCGGCAGGCGTAGAACTAATTCACCAACGTTGTAATTTTTGGCCCGTACTTCTGTGCTTTGGTATCTTTGAGCCTGCTGTTGATAGAATGCGGAACGGGCTTTTGCCACGTCACGCTCCTCCTCCAATGCGTCCAAACTGTCCTGCCAGTCGAGTTCGGCTTCTCTTTATTCGTACATGCGCACTCAAGGTGATTTATGAATTATGTCGCAAGGCAGAACTGCCTCTGCGCCGTACACCATAAAGAATGGTGTGTATTCGGTGGTGCGATTCGGCTGGTCCGCAGCCCCCAGAGTACAGAGTCGAGCTCCTCTACCCAATGCGTGTTAGATTCCTTGAGGGACCGCACTAATCTGGGTTTGATGTCGCTCATGATAAGACCATTTGCACGTTCGACCTGGTCGTTAGTTTGTGGGTGATAGACGGAAGCATAATCAAGCTTGATGCCCATTTTTTTGCACCAGAGTTTTACCTCGTCGGCCATAAAGTTCATGCCGTTATCAGTGATGATGCTGTGGGGGATGCCGTAACGGTGTACAACCCCGGATATAAAGTCTATCACCAGTCCGGATTCAGCCTTCTTAACAGGCTTGGCTTCTATCCATTTGGTGAACTTATCCACCATGACCAGTAAGTATTTTTGCTTATGGGTTCCGCCTTTAAGGGGTCCAACCATGTCAAGCCCCCAGACCGCGAAGGGCCAAGTGATGGGGATAGTTTGGAGGGCGGTGGGTGGCATATGGCTTTGGTTTGCGAAGAGCTAGCAACCGACGCATCGTTGGACTAAGTACTGGGCGTCTGCCCAGGCCGTCGACCAATAGAAGCCTGTACGGAAGGCCTTGCTTACAAGGGACCGAGCTGCAGCGTGATGACCACCGAGTCCGGCATGAATTTCAGCCAGGAGGTTCCGCCCTTCCTCTTCGGAGATGCACCTTTGGAGGACTCCGGTAGTGCTTTTCTTATAAATCTCTCCCTCGTGGATTTTGTAGGCTTTGGATCGCCGCACTATGCAGCGTGCCTCATTTTGGTCCTCGGGGAGTTCCTGCCTAGTAAGGTAGGCGAGGAATGGTTCTGTCCACGGGGCGATGACGACCATTATTACGTGGGCTGAAGGTGTTATTTCATTGGCAGAGCCTCCGATTGTGTCAGAATGTTTGGTGTCGGGCAGTGCGGCTGGGTCCGAGCTGTTATTGTTCGGCTCCCCTTCCCATACTACGGATGGCTTGAACAGCCTTTCCAAGAAGATGTTGGGGGGGACTACATCGCGCTTTGCGCCGATGCGTGCCAGGACATCTGCCGCCTGATTATTTTCCCGGGCTATATGGTGAAATTCAAGCCCTTCGAACCGAGCTGGCATTTTTAGGACGGCGTTGCGGTAAGTTGCCATTTTTGGATCCTTGGCATCGAAGTCTCCATTTATTTGGGATATTGCGAGGTTCGAGTCCCCGCGCACCTCTAGGCGTCGAATGCCCATGGATACTGCCATCCAGAGACCATGTAAAAGGGCCTCATATTCGGCTGCATTGTTGGAGTCTGTGTACATAATCTGGAGTACGTATTGAACTGTGTCTCCTGTGGGGGATGTCAAAATGACGCCAGCCCCTAGTCCCGCCAACATCTTGGAGCCGTCGAAATGCATGATCCAATTTGAATATGTGCCGTACTCTTTAGGGAGTTCGGCCTCCGTTCATTCTGTGACGAAGTCGGCCAAAACTTGTGACTTGATGGCTCGCCGTGGCTTATAAGTTATATCGAACGGGAGGAGCTCAATGGCCCATTTTGCAATCCGGCCCGTTGCATCACGGTTGTTTATAATATCATTAAGTGGTACTTTCGAGGCTACTGTTATTAAACACTCTTGAAAGTAGTGTCATAGCTTCTGGGATGCCATGAATACCGCATACACAATCTTTTGATAATGCAGGTACCGTGATTTGCACGGAATGAGGACAGTGGACACATAATAGACCGGCTTTTGAAGGGGGAATTTGTGTCCGTCCGTTTCTCGTTCGACGACAAGCACTGCGCTTTCAACCTGATGTGTTGCTGCAATGTACAATAGCATTGGTTCGCCAATGTTTGGCGCGGCCAAGACTGGGTTTGTTGCCAATATGGCTTTTATTTCGTCGAGTCCGACCGTGGCTGCATCTGTCTATTCGAAGTGTTCGGTGCGCTGAAGGAGGCAGTAAAGGGGTAGGGCCTTTTCTCCCAAGCGGGAGATAAAGCGGCTTAGAGCCGCCACGCATCCGGTTAACTTTTGTATTTGTTTGAGGTCCTTTGGGATATCCAATTGTGACAGAGCTCGGATCTTGGCTGGATTTGCTTCAATTCCTCTACCGGATACAATGAAGCCCAAGAGCTTTTCGGCTGGAATGCCGAAAACGCATTTTTCCGGGTTGAGCTTGATGTCGTATGCCTCCACTATTTTGCCGATCTGGTTTGCCAGACATGTCTGAATCATGCGCTGATATGTTGCGCCGACGTTTTTGAGCCCGAAGGGCATTGTGTTGAAGCAGAATGGGTCGTATGGTGTGATCAATGCCGTTGCGGCTTGGTCTGATTCCGCCATCTTGATTTGATGGTAGCCGGAATATGCATCGAGGAAACACAACGAATCGTGTCCTGCGGTAGCATCGATAATTTGATCGATGTGGGGGAGGGGAGGGGATCCTTTGGGCAAGCCTTGTTAAGGTATTTAAAATCAACGCACAGGCGCCAGGATTTTTCCTTCTTTGGCACCATCACCAGGTTTGCTAGCCAGTCCGGATGTTTTATATCTCTGATGAATCCGGCCTCCAATAGCTTTGCTAGCTCCTCTCCCATGGCCTGTCTCTTAGGTTCGGAAAAACACCGAAGAGCTTGCTTGACAGGTTTGAATCCTTTTAGGATATTTAAGCTGTGCTCGGCCAGCCTGTGTGCGATTCCTGGCATGTCTGATGGGTGCCAGGCGAAAATGTCCCAGTTCTCTCGTAGAAACTCTCGCAGTGCAGCGTCTACATCAGGGTTTAACTGTGCCCCGATGGAAGCTATTTTATTGGGGTCCGTTGGATGGACTTGGAATTTGACTATTTCATCCGCCAGTTTAAAGGAGGTGGACTCGGATCTTTTGTCGAGTACCACATCATCCCTATTCACCATGGAGCGCAGCGCAGTCAGTTCCTCAGCCGCTAGGGCTTCGGATAGTGCCTCGAGGGCCAGTGCGGCTGTCTTGTTTTCGGCGCGGAGTGCTATGTCCGGATCACTAGCGAGAGTGATGATCCCGTTAGGCCCGGGCATCTCGAGCTTCATGTATCCATAATGGGGTATTACTTGGAAGATTGTAAACGCTTCCCGCCCTACCAGAGCGTGATAACCGCTGCTGAACGGAGCCACATGGAACGTGACCTCTTCGGACCTATAATTATCCGGCGTGCCGAACACCACATCTAGTGTGATTTTTCCTGTATAGCGCGCTTCCCGACTGGGGATTATTCCTCTAAAGGTTGTGCTGCTTCGCTCAATGCGGTTCCAGTCTATTTCCATTTTTGAAGGTTTTCCTCATAAATGAGGTTCAATCCGCTACCGCCGTCCATGAGTACCTTGGTAAGAAGAAAGCCATCCACTATTGGACTGAGGACCAATGTGGCTGGTGCTCAGGCTGATCGGAATTTAGGTTCATCACTAGCGTTAAAGGTAATAGCCGTGTCACTCCATGGGTTTATTGTTGCTACTTGGTAGACTTCGGCAAGGCTGCGGAGTGTCCTTTTTCGCATATTATTTGATGCGAAAGTCTCGAAGACTGTTAATACCGTATTGGTGTCTCTGGGGTGGCTTTCTGTGGCCTCCGGAATTAGGAGATCTTCGCCAATTTTGGCCACCTACCGGAGTATCCAACATGCTCTAAGGCTGTGAGTTGGTGTGGCGTCCTCTGTACTGTGAATTTTACAGGGTCCATTAAGCCATCCTTCTAGTACGGTTCCATGCCCTGTAGAGGGTTTTTGCTTTTTGGTGTTTGACCCGAGTGTCTGACGATGATGCACCCTTTTATTTCAGACTGGGTTTGTATTCAGGGCTGGATCGTCCCAAAATTTTATTTCGGTTTTCCAGGTGCTTTCCATCGCACAGTACTTTCGTACAATGGATGCTAAGTCAGCGAAGCGTGTAATATCACGGCGACTTATGGCGTTGAGGATTCACTTGTCCATGCAATTATTGCAGAAGATTGAGATTGCGTCTTCCTCGTGGCAGTCCCTTATCCTGTTCCTAACCAGGAGGAATCTGGCCCAGTAATGATGTACTGTTTCATCGGGTTCTTACCTGATTTGGGATAGATCACTTATGTTCGGGTGGGTGGGTGGAATTAAATCCGAAGCCTCACCCAATCTGAGGCTTAGAGGCCGAGGAATTTCCGAACTCGAAAATTTGGATTCCTGGATGTTGTCCAATCAATCCAGCCCGTCGCCTGACTCTAAGTTCAGGTCTTGAGTGATATCCTCCCCTCCGCGGGTATCCATCTTGGAGGGATTGGGAATCCGGACATAGCTAGTCCTTAAGATAGATGAAGGGTCACCGCACTGTCCCTCTACCACGGCAACGTGATGGGTGACTTGGGGAGAGTTAATCTCTCTTAGATCGGGTTTAGGCCCAATCTGGTCGTAATCCGTAGCGACTCCCAGGGCGGCGATGCGATCCAAGAGCTCGTTTATGGAGGAGAGCTCCATTGGATCTAACTGCTCGGCGAGTTCCGAGCTAACATGAAGATTGTTTTCGATGGCTTGACAGGTCATTGTCGGCGCAGAAGCCGAACAGGCGGTCATAAGAAAACCACCTAGCCGGAGGGTTTGGCCGACAACCAAAGCTCCCTTAGCAACGGTGCCGTATTTAAAGACGGGGCGAGGCATCCTTCCTGATGGCGACGACACAGAGGAACTCTCAATGAAAGCACCAATGTCAGTGTCAAAACCGGCGGATCTCGGGTAGGGGGTCCCAAACTGTGCGTCTAGGCCGGATGGTAACAGGAGGCAAGGGACACGAAGTTTTACCCAGGTTCGGGCCCTCTTGATGGAGGTAAAACCCTATGTCCTGCTTGATTAATATTGATGATATGGGTAGGACAAGAGTAGATCTACCACGAGATCGGAGAGGCTAATCCCTAGAAGCTAGCCTATGGTATGATTGTTGTTCTATATGTTGTCCTACGGACTAAAACCCTCCGGTTTATATAGACACCGGAGAGGGCTAGGGTTACACAAAGTCGGTTACAATGGTAGGAGATCTACATATCCGTATCGCCAAGCTTGCCTTCCACGCCAAGGAAAGTCCCTTCCGGACACGGGACGAAGTCTTCAATCTTGTATCTTCATAGTCCAGGAGTCCGGCCGAAGGTATAGTCCGGCTATCCGGACAACCCATAATCCAGGACTCCCTCACCATGCTTTCGCCTCCGCTTTCCTCTCCATCCTGGTGCTGCTCTTGCTCCCCATTCGGCATTGAGTACGTCTCAGTATAAACCTGCAAAACAGAAGAGATGACCAGAGGATTGTCGACTCAGTAAGCAACTGCAAGTTAGAATGAAAAACACTCATAGATAAGAGACAGACCTTATCTGGTTGGTTGTTGGTGCCGAATGGTAAAACTCTTCGGGACCCCCTGGGGTTGCCTTTCTTCTCTGTCATGCTTTGCACCCACAGTGCCACCGTCTTCTCATCAACGTCCTCCGGATGGTAGAATCTTCAATCCACGAGTACACCCACGTGGAGTGATCACGAGCTTGGAGGGGTTGAATACGTCAACTGAGGAATACCTCGAGCAGATCCATGCCAGTCACTCCCTCGTGAATCAGCTGAACTACTCGCTCCATCAACATGGACACCTCCACCTTCTCTGCTGGAGCCACTCTCAAAGAAGTGGGTTTCTGGACTCATGCCGAGGAAAAGGGAGGAAGACCTGTCGAATGACCTGGGTCGGCTTGTCTTTGCAATAAAACCAAGTCGACTGCCACCCTCTAACCAAGTTGGGAAGAGTCATCGCAGGAAAAGCACTCTTCCCCCTCATATGGATACCTAAGCCCCCATACATCTGGATCACCTGGGTTTTCTCATCACTCGGATTGGTCTTTTTCACAGTTTGCGAGCGGCACATGAAGATGTGCTTAAATAGGCCCCAGTGCGGTCGATAGCCCAAGAAATTCTCACACAAGGAGACATAAGCCGCAAGGTATGTGATCGTGTTGGGGGAGAAATGGTGGAGTTGAGCTCCAAAGAAGTTCAAGAATGCTCGGAAAAATGGGTGTGGAGGCAAAGAAAAACCATGGTCGACGTGGGTGGCGAGCAAGACGCACTCACCCTCCTGAGGATGCGGCTCAGATTCATCCCCTTGAAGCCTCTAGGAATCGTGCTCGATCAACCCACTCTCGGCCAGGTCTTGCAGATCATCCAGGACGAGCGTGGATCTGATCCAGTCGCCCTGGACCCAGCCGCGCGGCAGGGCAGATCTTGACGATGACCCGCTCCGACTCGTCTTCTTCCCTTTCGCTTTCGCTGTCTCTTTCTTCGCACGCTCCAGGGCGGCGATCTTGTGCTTCCCCATTACAGCGGAATGGGCTCAAGGTGGGTGGAGGTGCTGAGAGTGGGGACGGGAGCAATGGAGAAACTGAGGAGAAAGAAGGAGAAACATGGGCGCATTGTGCAAATCCCCCAACCCGACGTCTTATATGGAGTCATTTCCGAGAGACTGACGACTGGGCCTGGGCAATCTTGTCAAATGCCGCAATTGTCGCCCGCTCGGTATGTGGCAAAAAAGGCGACGCGGTGATCGAGGCTCCCTTGCCTAATCCATCCTGATTACTACGACCTCCTTCGTCCCATGCGCTTCCCAAAAT
Organism: Triticum urartu; assembly: GCF_003073215.2. Classification (NCBI taxonomy): domain Eukaryota; kingdom Viridiplantae; phylum Streptophyta; class Magnoliopsida; order Poales; family Poaceae; genus Triticum; species Triticum urartu. Next base: position 234,013,722 of record NC_053026.1, read on the forward strand.
TTCGAATCCCGTAAGATCCAGGAACTGCAGAGCAACCTGTCAGACTAAAGATTTCTTTCATATCAACACTCGGAACTTATCAGCAAAAGTTCATTCGACAAAACTAAGAATGGATCAAGGCGACTGAAAAAGAAGTTGAATCCATCTTGTTGTTCATTGATCCTAACAAGACGCTTCCGAAGCGTAAAAATTGAGTCAGAAGTATTTTTCAACTCCTCCTCCACTCGAACCCTGAACCATTTGGGGGCTAATGATGATGCTATGTACCTAGGGTAAGGTCATAGGCCTGACCTAGACACCCTCCCCTAGGACATCACCCTAAAGTCAGAAGTATTCAAGGGATACCATCATCCGCTCGACCAGAAAACGTTCCACTCGGAAGACTCTATGTCAATCGACCATGGCAGTGATCACTCGACAGACAGAAGATCGAAAGCCACTCTGAAAAGCAACGGTCGGGCGTTTACTATGTAGACTAAGTGGTCATTTATGTCACTTTATTACTAGCATTATGAGAAACACCCCATCTTTATGTACCTTAAACCCTTTGTAACTGAGGGCGGGAGGGGTCTGGCGAACTCTATATAAGCCACCCCCTCCTCAGGGACAAGGGTTCGCACCCCCTGTAACACCACACACATATAATCCAGTCGACCGCCTCCGGGCACCGAGACGTAGGGCTATTACTTCCACCGTGAAGGGCCTAAACTCGTAAATCTTGTGTGTACATCTTCACCATAGCTGAGATCTTCCCTCCTCATACCTACCCCCATTCTACTATTAGTCTTAGAACCACGATAGGTAGCAAGAAGGATTTTTGGCGCTGTTGCTAGGGAGGTTGCACCAAGTCAAGTCAAGATTTGATCTCCCAGCAACTAGTCATTTCTGGCGCCGTCTACACGCAAGTAAAGACATACCAAGTACCCATCACAAACTCTTATCCCTCGCATTACATTTTTTGCCATTTGCCTCTCGTTTTCCTCTCCCCCACTTCACCCTTGTCGTTTTATTCGCCCTCTTTTCCGCTCGCCTCTTTTCCGTACGTCTCTTGTTGTTTGCTTCTTGTGTGCTTGTGTGTTTGATTATTTGTCATGATGGCTCAAGACAATACTAAATTGTGTGACTTTTCCAATACCAACAATAATTATTTTCTTAGTACTCCGAATGCTCCTCTTACCGATGATGAATCTTGTGAAATTAAGACTGCTTTGCTGAACCTTGTTATGAAAGATCCATTTTCTGGCCTTCCTAGTGAATATGCCGCTACCCATCTAAACAACTTTGTTGATTTATGTGATATGCAAAAGAAGAAAGATGTGGATAATGATATTGTTAAATTGAAGCTATTTCCGTTTTCGCTTAGAGATCATGTTAAAACTTGGTTTTCGTCTTTGCCTAAAAATAGTATTGTTTCATGGAATAAGTGCAAAGATGATTTTATATCTAAGTATTTTCCTCCCGCTAAGATCATCTCTCTTAGAAACGATATTATGAATTTTAAGCAACTTGATCATGAGCATGTTGCACAAGATTGGGAGAGGATGAAACTGATGATACGTAATTGCCCTACACATGGTTCGAATTTATGGATGATTATACAAAATTTTTATGCCGGATTGAATTTTGCTTCTAGAAATCTTTTAGATTCGGCCACGGGAGGCACTTTATGGAAATCACTTTAGGAGAAGCTACCAAACTCCTAGATAATATTATGGTTAATTATTCTCAATGGCACACCGAAAGATCTACTAGTAAAAAGGTTCATGCTATAGAAGAAATTAATGTTTTGAGTGGAAAGATGGATGAACTTATGAATTGTTTTGCTAATAAGAGTGTTTCTTCTGATCCTAATGATATGCCTTTGTCTACTTTGATTGAGAATAATAATGAATATATGGATGTGAATTTTGTTGGTAGGAACAATTTTGGTAACAACGCGTATAGAGTAAACATTAATCCTAGGACGTTTCCTAGTAATTCCTCTAATAATTATGGTAATTCCTACAACAACTCTGATGAAAATTTTAAGATGCCCTCTGATTTTGAGACTAGTGTTAAAGAATTTATGACTTCGCAAAAGAATTTCAATTCTTTGCTTGAAGAAAAATTGCCTAAGATTAATGAGTTGGCTAGGAACATGGATAGAATTTCTCTTGATGTTGATTCTTTGAAACTTAGATCTATTCCACCTAAGCATGATATCAATGAGTCTCTCAAATCTATGAGAATTTCCATTGATGAGTGCAAGGAAAGAACCGCTAGGATGCGTGCTAAAAAAGATTGCTTTATAAAAGCAAGTTCTTCTAGTTTTCATGATAATAAGGATGAAGATCTAAAAGTGATTGATGTGTCTCCTATTAAATATTTGTTTTGCAATATTAATATTGGTAATGATGGGACTGGAGATGAGTCAACTTTAGTTAAAAGACGTCCCAATGATTCGGAGTTTTTAGATCTTGATGCAAAAATTGGTAAAAGTGGGATTGAAGAGGTCAAAACTTTACATAGCAATGAAACCACTATTTTGGATTTCAAGGAATTTAATTATGATGACCTTTGATAGATTGTATTTCCTTGTTGCAATCCGTGCTAAATTCCCCTCATGCTTATGATCAAAATAAAGCTTTTACCAAACATATCGTTGATGCCTTAATGCAATCCTATGAAGAAAAGCTTGAATTAGAAGTTCCTATCCCTAGAAAACTTTATGATGAGTGGGAACCTACTATTAAAATTAAAATTAAATATCATGAATGCTATGCTTTATGTGATTTGGGTGCTAGTGTTTCCACGATTCCAAAAACTTTGAGTGATGTGTTAGGTTTCCGTGAATTTGATGATTGTTCTTTAAATTTGCATCTTGCGGAGTCCACCATTAAGAAACCTATGGGAAGGATTAATGATGTTCTTATTGCTGCAAATAGGAATTATGTGCCCATAGATTTCATTGTTCTTGATATAGATTGCAATCCCACTTGTTCTATTATTCTTGGTAGACCTTTCCTTAGAACGATTGGTGCAATTATTGATATGAAAGAAGGAAACATTAGATTCCAATTTCCATTAAGGAAGGGCACGGAACACTTCCCTAGAAAGAAAATTAAATTAACTTATGAATCTATTATGAGAGCCACTTATGAATTGCATACCAAAGATGAAAATACCTAGATCTATTCTTGTTTTTATGCCTAGCTAGGGGCGTTAAACGAGAGCGCTTGTTGGAAGGCAACCCAATTTTATTTTTTTCTTGTTTTTTGTTCCTGTTTAGTAATAAATAATTCATCTAGATTTTGTTTAGATGTGGTTTTATGTTTTTAATTAGTGTTTGTGCCAAGTAGAACCTTTGGGAAGACTTGGGGGAAGTCTTTGCGATCTTGCTGTAAAAAATAGAAACTTTAGCGCTCACGATATTTTCTGCCATTTTTTACTGGAGAGTGCGATTAGGTTAATTCTTTTTTCAGATGATTAATAGACAAATTCCTCACGTCCAACAATTTATTTCATAACTTTTTTGGGGTTACAGAAGTATTCGAAACCTACAGATTACTACAGACTGTTCTGTTTTTGACAGATTCTGTATTTTGATGAATCTATGTCTAGTATCGGGGGGTATGAACCATAGATAAGTTGGAATACAGTAGGTTTAACACCAATATAAATAAATAATGAGTTCATTACAATACCTTGAAGTGGTGGTTTGTTTTATTATACTAATGGAGCTCATGAGATTTTCTGTTGAGTTTTGTGTTGTGAAGTTTTCAAGTTTTGGGTAAAGATTTGACGGATTTTGGAATAAGGACTGGCAAGAGCCTAATATTGGGGATGCCCAATGCATCCCAAGGTAAAATTCAAGGACAACCAAAAGCCTAAGCTTGGGGATGCCCTAGAAGGCATCCCCTCTTTTGGCTTTGTCCATCGGTAACTTTACTTGAGGCTATATTTTTATTCACCACATGATATTTGTTTTGCTTGGAGCGTCTTGTATGATTTGAGTCTTTTCTTTTTAGTTTACCACAATAATCCTTGCTGTACACATCTTTTGGAGAGACACACATGGATCGGAATTTATTAGAATACTCTATGTGCTTCACTTATATCTTTTGAGCTAGATAATTTTGCTCTAGTGCTTCACTTATATCCTTTAAGAGCACGGTGGTGGTTATATTTTATAGAAATTATTGATCTCTCATGCTTCACTTATATCATTTTGAGAGTCTTTTAGAACAGCATGGTAATTTGCTTTGGTTATAAAATTAGTCCTAATATGATAGGCATCCAAGATGGGTATAATAAAAACTTTCATAAAAAGTGCATTGAATACTATGAGAAGTTTGATACTTGATGATTCTTCTGAGATATGAAGATGGTGATATTAGAGTCATGCTAGTTGAGTAGTTGTGAATTTGAGAAATACTTGTTCTAAAGTTTGTGATTCCCGTAGCATTGCACGATCGAAAGTATGTCTAGAGGGGGGGTGATTAGACTACTTGACCAAATAAAAATCTAGCCTTTTCCCAATTTTAGTTCTTGCCAGATTTTAGCAACTTTACACAAGTCAAGCAATCAACATACGCATGCAATTCTAAGAGTATAGCAGCGGAAAGTAAATAAATTGCATATGAAGATAAAGGGAGGAATTTGAGGGAGCAAACGCAATGTGGACACGGAGATTTTTGGCGTGGTTCTGATAGGTGGTGCTATCGTACATCCACGTTGATGGAGACTTCAACCCACGAAGGGTAACGGTTGCGTGAGTCCACGGAGGGCTCCACCCACGAAGGGTCCCTGAAGAAGTAACCTTGTCTATCCCACCATGGCGGTCACCCACGAAGGACTTGCCTCACTCAGGTAGATCTTCACGAAGTAGGCGATCTCCTTGCCCTTACAAACTCCTTGGTTCAACTCCACAATCTTGACGGAGGCACCCAAGTGACACCTAGCCAATCTAGGAGACACCACTTTCCAAGAGGTAACAAATGGTGTGTTGATGATGAACTCCTTGCTCTTGTGCTTCAAATGATAGTCTCCCCAACACTCAACTCTCTCTCATAGGATTGGATTTGGTAGAAAGAAGATTTGAGTGGAAAGCAACTTGGTGAAGGCTAGAGATCAAGATTTATGTGGTTGGAATGTAATATCTTGACCTCAACACAAGTGTAGGTGGTTCTCTCTTAGAAAATGTATTTTGGAAGTGTATGCATGTTCTGATGGATCTCTCCATGAATGAAGAGTGGGTGGAGGGGTATATATATAGCCTCCACACAAAATCTAACCATTACACACAATTTACCAAACTCGGTGGGACCGAATCATGAAACTCGGTCGGACCGATTTAGTTCAAAATGTGAATGTTAGGATTTTCGGTGGGACCGAAACGTCAACTCGGTGGGACCAATTTCTTTAGGGTTAGGGCATAACATAATCCCGGTGAGACCGATTACACAAACTTGGTGAGACCGATTTTGGGAATAGACTAACCAGAGAGTTGGTCAGGCAATCTTGGTGGGACCGATTCGCTCTCGCGGTAGGACCGAAACGTTACAAAAAGGAAACAGAGATTTTGCATTGCAATCTCGGTGGGACCGATCGCTCATCTCGGTTTGACCGAAACGTTATGAAGGGAAACATAGAGATTACAATCCCATCTCGATGAGACCGAGATCCCTATCGGTGAAATCGAAAAGACTAGGGTTTCTTGCAGTGGCTATGTCAAGAGAACTTGATGGCGCCGGATGGAGAATTTAGGTAGGGCCGAGTTTAAATTTTGGTTTGGGACATATGTGGATGTGAGAAAGTAGTTTAAGGCTTTGGAGCATATCACTAAGAATTTTGAGCAAGAAACTCATTAAGCAACACCTCACCCCCTCTTGATAGTATTGGCTTTTCCTATGGACTCAATGTGATCTTGGATCACTAAAATGAAAAATGTAGAGTCTTGTGTTTTGAGCTTGAGCCAATCCTTTTGTCCTCGGAATTTTCAGGGGTCCACTTTTCTAATCCATGCCATGCCAATCATTGAGCTTTCCTGAAATATTTATCTTGAAATAGCATTAGCTCAATGAGATATATGTTGTTAGGAATTACCAAAACCACCCAGGGATAGTTGCACTTTCAATCTCCCCCTTTTTGGTAATTGATGACAACATATAGATCAAAGCTTTGACAAATGATAATAAGATTGAAAAACATCGTCGCTTTGAGAAGTATGTGATAAGCAAGAGCTCCCCTAAATTTGTGCATTATTTAAAATTTGTTTTTGAATGCAAATGCACAATCGATTTGGATCATGGGTTACTCTTCCATGTCACATACATCTTGGTGGAGCGCTCAACATGATAGAACTTAAAAGCATGCACTCATCACCAAGCAAGTGAATGATCATATAAGGATATAAGAGATAATATCATCCAACAAGCATTAAGGGTAGCATATGATCAAACACATGATCAAACAAGTATTTCACAAGAACATAAAGTATCTCACACAAGCACAGAATCAAGAAGTTCAACCAAACCAAAAACAAGAGAGATAAAAAGCAACACTCTCTCTCGAAGCCTATGATATATACATTTTTCTCCCCCTTTGGCAACAAGTTACCAAAAAGTTCAAAAATGCATAGTGCTAAACGTCTCCCAGGCTTGATCTTCGGTAGGTGGTGTAGAGATGACTCCAAGGATGAAAGCTTCTCTTGATGTAGCTGGAGCTGGTGGAGTGGCTGCTGGAGGTGGCATTGGAGCTGTAGCTGCTGGAGCTGATGCTGTAGCTCTAGTATTTGTGACTGGCACTGCAACAGACCTCTGGCTTCGGGGCACTCTAGCAAAAGCATCTGTAGTTGACTTGCCCTTCTTCTCCTCCACTTCCTCCTGAAGTCGCTCAACTGCTGACTGAATCTCAATTACTTTGACATCAAGATCATATAATTTCTGCTCAACGATCCTCTCCAAGCTCTCCTGGTTTTTGAGTCAGGGTGGCCAAGGCCTTCTCAATCCTCAAGGTGGATTGGATCAGATATCCAAGCTGATCTTGCTTGGATTCAAGAACACTTGAGATGCCTCTTCAACAGTTGGCATTCTTGCAGCTTTCTCTGCCCTTGCCTTCTCTCTCTTCTCATGTGATTGCACAGCTGTGGGGTCTTCCTCATTCATCACAATAGTGTTGTCTTCAAATTCAGGGTATATGGCCAGGTGTTCCTTATCCAATAGATATTTGCATGTGCCCATCTTGGAGTTGATGAGCTCCTGAATTTGTGGGGCATACCCACACCTTTTCTTCTGATCAGCTTCTGTCCTTTTGATTGTCTCTACAATCAGACTCCTGACTTTGAACTTTTGAGGCACATCAAACAAATGTAGCAAATTGATAGCATGTCCTCTGATCATCTTGTGATCACCTAACTTGGGTAGCAATGTCTGCCTTAGGATCTAGTTGATGGTAGGAAGACCAGACAACAAGAAGTGGACAGATCCAAACTTATGAGTCTCTAAAGCATCATCTGGGATCTCTTTGTACATGTGTGCTATAGTGTTGTGGTCTTTCTTCTTCTCGGCATAAACATCCAAGTCATCCTCATGTTCTTCTGGGGCATTGATCAACCGAGCCCATTCTTGAACATTGGATTGGTACCTAGTACCTTCAGACATCCAAACTATCCTTCCATCTTGGTAGAAGTGGACTATGGAGTAAAACTGCATGATGAGCTCATCATTCCACTTGGTGAGCTTCTGGGCAACAAAAGTATCTACTCCACAAGCCTTGGAGCTGTCATAGACTCCTAGATAGTGATCTTCATTTTCCTTGATGTACTCCTAGTCAACCCATCTCATGTCACACACTATGGGCTTCTTGTCAAGCAGGAAAGTCTCATAAAAGTCTTGTTGTTCCTTTGTGTGCAACCTGTAGTCCACAGCAGTTCTCCTCCTGACAGCATATGGATCAGTCTGTCTCCACAATCGCAGTCTTGAATCTTTCCTGATCTTCATATTTTCTGCAACAGGACGTGCATCATTGTGGTCACGGATATTGGGCTTGAGCTTCCTTAGCACTTGGGCTTCATCATCTTCTTCATCAACAGTCTCAAGCACTGGGGCCTTGTTCTTTTCTGCAGCTGGAATGTTTCTAGTGCTTCTCTTTGGAGCAGACTTCTGAGATGGAGCTTTGGGAGCAGACTTGGGCTTTGATGGAGCAGCCCCTGATCCGATTTCATCTCCCATAAGCTTCTGAGCTTTGGGTGCTAGTGCAGCATCCTCTTCTTCATCATCATCATCTCTCATCATTGAAGGTTTTCCAATAACTCTGGCAATGGTCTTCTTGACCCTTTCTTTCCTCTTCTTGCCTTCACCTCCTTCTTTGGGTTCAAGAGTGAACTCCATTGTTTCTTGAGTGGAGGCTCTGGCTTTTGACATTGGAACTCTTCTTGCTGGAGCCTTTGTCTTCATTCCAGGCTTACTTGTAGCAGCTGTGCCATACTCCTTTTTCAGCACCTTTTTCCTTGAAGTGGCCTCATCCTCAACGGCCACATAATCCTCATCTTCAGAATATGAGATTTTCTTTTTCCTTGTCCTGGTAGCTGCTTTTTGCAAGTTACTAGGTGTGCTCCTGCTACCCTCATCATAGCTGCTGGAGGGACTAGTGCCCTCACTCAACTGAACCTGTTCTTCAGACTTGTTCTGACTGTCACTTTCATCAGACATCTTCAGGCAAACCATCAGCAGACCCTGTGAATAGGTTGTAGATGAGGTAGAGTAGATGAGCATCACAAAGTACAGAGGTTTTGCAAAACAATTGAGTCAAAAGGCTTAGTTTTAGTTCTCTACAGAAGTGATCTCGGAGCTACCGAATTGACAAACTCGGTGATACCGAACCAACACTTGGAACCTAAACTAGTGAACTCGGTTGGGCCGAGTCACAGTTCAGTGGCACCGAGATTGCTAGGGTTTCACAGAATCTTGAACTCGGTCACACCGGTTTGCACGTTTCGGTTGGACCGAAAAGCGCATGTGCAATGGCCAAGGCCGAATTGGTGAGACCGATTTCTACATTTCAGTCGGTCCGAGATGAGTTCTGCGGAGAGCTAACCCTAAAATTTTCGAATCAATCTAGACCTACGTAAGTTTTAGCTAGATGGATCAATCTCAATCGTGGCAAGAAACATGGCATTGTCCTTGTGCTAGGAATCGAAGTGAAAAAGACAGCACAAGGGGTTGAACACTTACCCTAGAGCGCCGAGTGCTTGCTACGGTGTCAACAGCGGAGCAGATTGCCATTGACGGTGGCGGAGACCAGCGGCGGGAGGTCGCTGGCAGTGAGAGGACGATCCGGAGACCCAAAGAGGCAGAGCAGGTTACGCGCGGGTGAAGGGTTTCGGAAAATTTTCCAAAATTTGACCCGTCAGTATGTATAACCTGACCCTGTCGGTGTGACCGAGTGGAACAACTCGGTGGCACCGAGATGCAAAACTGCAGGTAGTTACTGCAACTCTGTGACCGAAAGGTTCTAATCGGTTGCACCGAGATTGAAAACCTAGATCAACTAAGTGATCTCAGTAGGACCAAAAAGGATGAATCGGTTAGACCGAAATGCACAAAGAGGTTTTGGAAGTTTAAGTCTATGAAGAATCAGGGACTCTGAGTGCTATTCACACAGAGTGGTTCGAATCTGACTTGATCACACTTTGTGATGTAGCATGAAGAGAGTTTGAGACAAGGAAAGCATAGATAGCTAGAGGGAGTTCTTAGGCATTGTTGTCCATCCATTTGGCAAAAGAGAAAGAGCCAAACAATCAAAGCAACAAATGGATGTCCTCGAATGAGAGAAATATGCATCCAACATGCTCACACAATAAAATGGCAAATGAAATATGTGACAAAGCATGCACAGACACTCTAGCATCTATCAAGCAATTGGCGATGACTGGGTCATCTATATATGAGTATATTGACTTAGGAGTCAAATGAGAACTTCTGATCATAGGTCATACTCATCGTTTAAGCACAAGTGGGGTTACCACTTTTACATAAAGCATTGTTGTGCTCACACCATTAGAGTTGCTTTAGCTCAATTTTAGAGTAAAGCTCCCCCTAGATGTGATATCCCCCCTAAGAGGGATGAACTAACCTTGGGTTTTGTCGATGATGACTTCTTGTAGGTAATGAAGATGTGGATGCTCAATGTTGATGTAGATCATTTGGAGCATTCCATTGGAGTGAGTTGGACTTTCAATACCTACATGGGTTAGTCCCACAAGGAACAAGCAAGGATATCCATAGACATAGAGTGATGTATACACAAGATGATGTCCATGAAAGCATTAGGTTAACTTGTCCCTTGTCTTACCAACAAGAGGGTTTGTGACTCCTTGAACTAGTGCAAGATATAGAAGTTGTTTGCACTTGTTATTGCCAAATGATAAGAGTGATGTATGTTGGCGGAGTCACCCTCAAGAACTATCTAGTTCTTCTTCTTCGGGATCCACACCATCTTTATGGGAATCCTTGGAGTTGTAGTCGTACTGGATGAGGTAGAACTTGATGTAGTCTTGGGAACCAACTTGACCAAGGCCTTAGGAGCTTCTTCAAATGCATCAATCTCCTCTTGAAGCTTCTCCTCGCCTTTTTTGCTTGTGTTCTTGAGGTGGAAGATCATCTTGAGCTTGTGTTCCTTGGAAAGAAGTAGGATCATACTTCTCTTGTTGAGGAACAAACTTCGTCTTCGGGTATTGATCTTCTTCCCACTCAACTCCATTGGCATTGAGCTTTCATTCAAAACCAACACCTTGATTCTTCCGGTGCCTTCCTTGCTTGCGTACAATTTCCTCAAATTGCTTATTTCCGGCAAGGCTCTTGTGAACACCTTTCTGTATAATTCCCTTCAATAAGCTATTTTCTTGCTCAAGTGTAACTTCTCTAAGAGAATCATTAGTGGAATCAAGAGAACTACTAGAAGCAACAACATTGGATTTAGCATGATTGTTGTTACTACTAGATGAATAATCTTTCTTACTCTTGTTGCTAGATTTAACTTGTGGCATGTAAGTAGACAAGAGTAAACGCTTGGCAATGTAAGAAGAATTTTTCTTGTGAAGATCATCATTGATCTCTTTTAAGAACCCATGCTCTTGCTCAAGGTTGAGCTTTTCGAAGCGTAACTTCTCATGAGTCTTTAAAAGCTCTCAATGATTTTCCAAGGTAGTTTCATGAGCTAACTTAAGAGTGTTTAGCTCTTTAGTTAGACGCTCAATCTCCTTCTTATCATCGTCATTCATTTTTTCTTGATTAGCATGATTAATAGCAAGTTCATCATAGTTTTCATCACTAGAATTGTCAACAAGTAAATCATCATCACCTAGCAAGTCATCTTCATCACTATTGAAATCAACATACTAGGGGTGTGATACCTTTGGACCTTTAGCCATGAAGCATCTTCCAATTCCTTCATTTTGTGACTCAAATATGTCGTAGGAGTTGGTTGACACAAGTGCTAGACCGACAACACCTTCATCTTGAGTATATTCGAAGTCGGAGTGATAACTTCTCTCGGAGTGATCGTCGGAGTCGGAGCCGGATACCCATTCACCAACGTGAGCTTGATGTCTTTGTTTTGTGTAGCCCCTTGATGATTTGTCCTTCCTTTCCGAATCCTTGCTTCTCCATGATGTTCTTCGTTCATAACGGTCATCTCTACTCCTCCTCTCTCTTGATGCTGATTCTTCTCTCCTACTTCTTCTCTTGGGAGAATATTCTCTTCTTTTGTGGGGAGCCGTACACTCATTGGAATAGTGTCCGGGTCTTCCACAATTGTAGCTGTTACGCTCACGACTAGAAGATCTTTTATCATTGTAGGACCTTGACTTGGAACTTCTTTCCTTGCTTCTACTCTTGTAGAACTTGTTGAAGTTCTTCACCATTAGGCTCAATTCTTCATTGAAGATTTGCTTCTCATTTGATGATATGGGGGCATCACATGAGGCTTTGTAAGCACCACTTGACTTGTTGTGAAGCTCTTCCTTATCCCTAAGTGACATCTCATGAGCAACAATTCTTCCAATGAATTCCATTGGCTTGAGATCTTTGTAGTTGGGCATCATTTGGATCAATGTGCACACGATATCATATTTTCCATCCAAGGCTCTTAGGATCTTCTTGATGATGAATCTATCGATCATCTCTTCACTTCCTAAGCCAGCAATCTCATTTGTGATGAGAGCAAGCCTAGAGTACATTTCAGCGACACCTTCACCATCCTTCATTTTGAACTTATCAAGTTGACTTTGAAGCACATCCAATTCGGATTCCTTGACGGAGTCGGTACCTTCATGCATATCAAACAAAGTATCCCAAATTTCCTTTGCATTCTCAAGACGGCTGATTTTGTTGAATTCTTCGGGGCACAATCCGTTGATGAGAATATCACAAGCTTGAGTATTGTATTGCAACATCTTCAACTCTTCCGCGGTAGCTTCCCGGTTCGGTTCTCTCCCATCAAATAATTCACCTTGCAAGCCAATACACTCAATAGCCCAAACGGCGGGGTTATGTCCAAGAATATGCATTTTCATCTTATGCTTCCAACTAGCAAAATTTGTACCATCAAAGTAAGGACCTCTAGGGTGGCAATTTCCCTCACTAGACGCCATACTCTCCTAGGTTGTGAAACCAAGGCTATGACCACCAAAAGCTATGGAAATCAAAGCAAATGGAGACCAAAGCTCTGATACCACTTGTAGGATCGGAAGTATGTCTAGAGGGGGGGTGATTAGACTACTTGACCAAATAAAAATCTTGACTTTTCCCAATTTTAGTTATTGGCAGATTTTAGCAACTTTGCACAAGTCAAGTAATCAACCTACGCATGCAATTCTAAGAGTATAGCAGCGGAAAGTAAAACAATTGCATATGAAGGTAAAGGGAGGAGTTTGAGGGAGCAAACGCAATGTAGACACAGATATTTTTGGCGTGGTTCTGATAGGTGGTGCTATCGTACACCCACGTTGATGGATACTTCAACCCATGAAGGGTAACGGTTGCACGAGTCCACGAAGGGCTCCACCCATGAAGGGTCCACGAAGAAGCAACCTTGTCTATCCCACCATGGCCGTCGCCCACGAAGGACTTGCCTCACTCGGGTAGATCTTCATGAATTAGGCGATCTCCTTGCCCTTACAGACTCCTTGGTTCAACTCCACGATCTAGACGGAGGCTCCCAAGTGACACCTAGCCAATCTAGGAGACACCACTCTCCAAGAGGTAACAAATGGTGTGTTGATGATGAACTCCTTGCTCTTGTGCTTCAAATGATAGTCTCCCCAACACTCAACTCTCTCTCATAAGATTGGATTTGGTAGAAAGAAGATTTGAGTGGAAAGCAACTTGGTGAAGGCTAGAGATCAAGATTTATGTGGTTGGAATGGAATATCTTGACCTCAACACAAGTGTAGGTGGTTCTCTCTCAGAAAATGTATGTTGGAAGTGTAGGCATGTTCTGATGGCTCTCTCCATGAATGAAGAGTGGGTGGAGGGGTATATATATAGCCTCCACACAAAATCTAACTGTTACACACAATTTACCAAACTCGGTGGGACCGAATCACGAAACTCGGTCGGACCGATTTAGTTCAAAATGTGAACGTTAGGATTTTCGGTGGGACCGACACGTCAACTTGGTGGGACTGATTTATTTAGGGTTAGGGCATAACGTAATCTCGGTGAGACCGACTACACAAACTCGGTGAGACTGATTTTGGTAATAGACTAACCAGAGAGTTGGTCAGGCAATCTCGGTGGGACCGATTCGCTCTCTCTGTAGGACCGAAACGTTACGAAAAGGAAACAGAGATTTTGCATTGCAATCTCGGTGGGACCGATCGCTCATCTCGGTTTGACCGAAATGTTATGAAGGGAAACATAGAGATTAGAATCCCATCTTGGTGAGACTGAGATCCCTATCGGTGAGACCGAATAGGGTTTCTGGCAGTGGCTATGTCAAGAGGACTCGATGGCGCCGGATAGAGAATTTCGGTAGGGCTGAGTTTAACTTTTGGTTTGGGACATATGTGGGTGTGAGAAAGTAGTTGAAGGCTTTGGAGCATATCACTAAGCATTTTGAGCAGGAAACTCATTAAGCAACTCCTCACCCCCTCTTGATAGTATTGGCTTTTCCTATGGACTCAATATGATCTTGGATCACTAAAATGAAAAATGTAGAGTCTTGTGTTTTGAGCTTGAGCCAATCCTTTTGTCCTTAGCATTTTGAGGGGTCCACTTTTATAATCCATGCCATGCCAATCATTGAGCTTTCCTGAAATATTTATCTTGAAATAGCATTAGCTCAATGAGCTATATGTTGTTAGGAATTACCAAAACCACCCAGGGATAGTTGCACTTTCAAGCATGCACATATGGTGAACCGTTATGTGATGAAGTCGGAGCATGATTTATTTATTGATTGTCTTCCTTATGAGTGGCGGTCGGGGACGAGCGATGGTCTTTTCCTACCAATCTATCCCCCTAGGAGCATGCGCATAGTACTTTGTTTCGATTACTAATAGATTTTTGCAATAAGTATGTGAGTTCTTTATGACTAATGTTGAGTCCATGGATTATACGCACTCTCACCCTTCCACCATTGCTAGCTTCTCTAATACCGTGCACCTTTCGCCGATATCATACACCCACCATATACCTTCCTCAAAATAGCCACCATACCTACCTATTATGGCATTTCCATAGGCATTCCGAGATATATTGCCATGCAAATTTCCACCGTTCCGTTTGTTATGACACGCTTGATCATTGTCATATTGCTTTGCATGATCATGTAGTGGACATCGTATTTGTGGCAAAGCCACCTTTATAATTATTTCATACATGTCACTCTTGATTCATTGCATATCCTGGTACACAGCCCGAGGCATTCACATAGAGTCATATTTTGTTCTAGTATCGAGTTGTAATTTTTGAGTTGTAAGTAAATAAAAGTGTGATGATCATCATTATTAGAGCATTGTTCCATGTGAGGAAAGGATGATGGATACTATGATTCCCGCACAAGTCGGGATGAGACTCCGGACGAGAAAGAAAAAGAAAAAAAGAGAAAAATGAGAGAAAAAGAGAGATGGGACAATGTTACTATCCTTTTACCACACTTGTGCTTCAAAGTAGCACCATGATCTTCATGATAGAGAGTCTCCTATGTTGTCACTTTCATATACTAGTGGGAATTTTTCATTATAGAGCTTGGCTTGTATATTCCAATGATGGGCTTCGTCAAACTGCCCTAGGTCTTTGTGAGCAAGCGAGTTGGATGCACACCCACTTAGTTTCTTTCTGAGCTTTCATATACTGATAGCTCTAGTGTATCCGTTGCATGGAAATCCCTACTCACTCACATTGATATCTATTGATGGGCATCTCCATAGCCCATTGATACGCCTAGTTGATGTGAGACTATCTTCTCCTTTTTTGTCTTCTCCACAACCACCATTCTATTCCACATATAGTGCTATGTCCATGGCTCACGCTCATATATTGCGTGAATATTGAAAAAGTTTGAGAACATCAAAAGTATGAAACAATTGCTTGCCTTGTCATCGGGGTTGTGCATGATTAAATACTTTGTGTGATGAAGATAGAACATAGCCAGACTATATGATTTTGTAAGGATAACTTTCTTTGGCCAAGTTATTTTGAGAAGACATGATTGCTTGTGTTAGTATGCTTGAAGTATTATTAATTTTATATCAATATTAAACTTTTGTCTTGAATCTTTTGGATTTGAACATTCATGCCAAAATAAAGAAAATTACATTGAGAATTATGTTAGGTAGCATTCCACATCAAAAATTCTGTTTTTACCATTTACCTACTCAAGAACGAGTAGGAATTAAGCTTGGGGATGCATGATACGTCTCCAACGTATCTATAATTTTTGATTGTTCCATGCTATTATATTATCTATTTTGGATGTTTAATGGGCTTTAATATACCTTTTTATATTATTTTTGGGACTAAACTACTAACCAAAGGCCCAGTGCAAATTGCTGTTTTTTTGCCTATTTCAGTGTTTCGCAGAAAAGGAATATCAAATGGAATGAAACCTTTGGGAGAGTTATTTCTGGAACAATCGTGATCCAGGAGACTTGGAGTGGACGTCAAGAAAGAAGCGACGAGGCCACGAGGTAGGAGGGCACGCCCCCACCCTAGTGGGCCCCTCGCAGCTCCACCGACCTACTTCTTCCTCCTATATATACCCATATACCCTGAAAACATCCAGAAGCATCACGAAACCCTATTTCCACTGCCGTAACCTTCTATACCCGTGAGATCCCATCTTGGGGCCTTTTCCGGCGCCCCACCGGAGGGGGAATCGATCATGGAGGGCTTCTACATCAACACCATAGCCTTTTTGATGATGTGTGAGTAGTTTACGTCAGACCTTCGGGTCCATAGTTATTAGCTAGATGGCTTCTTCTCTCTCTTTGGATCGCAATACAAAGTTCTCCTCGATTCTCTTGGAGATCTATTTGATGAAATTCTTTTTGCGGTGTGTTTGCCGAGATCCGATGAATTGTGGGTTTATGATCAAGATTATCTATGAACAATATTTGATTCTTCTCTGAATTCTTTTATGCATGATTTAATATCTTTGCAAGTCTCTTAGAATTATCAGTTTGGTTTGGCCTACTAGATTGATCTTTCTTGCAATGGGAGAAGTGCTTAGCTTTGGGTTCAATCTGGCGGTGTCCTTTCCCAGTGACAGCAGGGGCAGCAAGGCACGTATTGTATTGTTGCCATCGAGGATACAAAGATGGGGTTTATATCATATTGCTTGAGTTTATCCCTCTACATCATGTCATCTTGCCTAATGCGTTACTCTGTTCTTATGAACTTAATACTCTAGATGCATGCTGGATAGCGGTCGATGTGTGGAGTAATAGTAGTAGATGCAGAATCGTTTCGGTCTACTTGTCGCGGACGTGATGCCTATATACATGATCATGCCTAGATATTCTCATAACTATGTGCTTTTCTATCAATTGCTCGATAGTAATTTGTTCACCCACTTTAGAATTTGCTATATTGAGAGAAGCCACTAGTGAAACTTATGGCCCCCGGGTCTATCTTCCATCATATTATTTTCATATCTACTTGCTATTTCTATCATAGTTTATTTTGCAATATTTGTTTTCCAATCTATACAAAAAAATACCAAAAATATTTATCTTATTATCTCTATCATATCTCACTTTTGTAAGTGACCGTGAAGGGATTGACTACCACTTTATCGCGTTGGTTGCGAGGTTCTTGTTTGTTTGTGCAGGTACTAGGCGACTTGCGTGCTACCCCCTACTAGATTGATACCTTGGTTCTCAAAACTGAGGGAAATACTTACATTACTTTGCTGCATCACCCTTTCCTCTTCAAGGGAAAACCAACACATGCTCAAGAGGTAGCAGGATGCTACGTTTCCCAACATAGATGACCCACACGAGGAAATCTATTATACCCGTTGGATGAAAATTAGTGGTGCGGGAGTACGGATCGGAGCATGGGAGGGGAGCAGGCAAGCCTCGTCCCACTTGATTCCCTCGACGGTGCTTGAACCCATGACACCACACGTCCGCCGACCTGCGCCTCACCCCTCTTAGTCCCACCGCCCCTCTGCTTTTATGAGAATGACATGCGGGCCAGCCGCATTTAGGGTCCACATATCATTGACTCAAAGGCAGGTGCAATAGCCGCTGAAGCTCGGTCCCGTGGGCCCCGAGAGGGAAATTTAACTCCTGCGCCAGGCCTTGTGGTGCTCTCGCAGTACGAACTCGTGCCAAACCCGAAATTTGTTTCTTACTACTACCAATGTGCCGGCCTATGCGTTGCAATGGATCCAAAGTAGTAGAATAATACTTGTTCAGAAACTTGAAATATAAACACTCTAGTTTTGATATACATATATCAGTAAAAATAAATTATGCTTCATTGATGGATAATCTTGCATATTTAATGAGGTGAGGGGCGGGTGTGGCTGGTTTCAAGATAATAATAAATTTTTAAAACATTGGAGCAAATTTTTTTTCTAACATTTTGTAGCATGGCACGACATTCGGTGCACCTAAGCGTCTGAAAAAAGTGGATTGCACTCTAAAGATATTTACATGCTCCCATTTAGTGGAGTGCACTCGAAACACATTATCTATTTATTTTTCTCTAGCCTTTCCTAGCCATGCAACCAAGCCACATAAGCTAGCCATGCATGTAATCCATAAATTGCAATATACTCCAGCATGCAATGCCGCCACATCATCTACTTATGCCTGTTAGTCATAGGTTGTTTTTTGTATTAGTCCAAATATTAATGTTCCATAAAACTAAACTCCAAATGTCCACCGGAGCCGGGGCATAGGACGTATGAGGGGGGTAGTGGAGGCGTCCTCGTAAGAGGAGGAGAGATCAAAGGATAATCTTGCACGTCCTCCACCACCTGCATATCGGCGCGAGACTCCTCGAGCGCCCACTGGAGCTAGCGCTCCTCTAGGGAGTGGCGGAGTCCGGGATTTTCCTAAACCACGATGGGCACCAAGCAGTACTCCTCGTAGCTGGGCGCGTGGTGCTCACGTCCCGACTCTTGGGGTACTGTCTGGAGCACGCGCTCAACCACCTCGTGAGCCGCGAGGATGCCATTCTCGCGGCCATATTGTTGGAGCACATCTCATGCGCCTGTGCGGCGAGGATGCGATGTTCGCGGGCGTGCTGCCGGAGCACGCGCTCGTCCACGCCGAGAGCGGCGAGGATGCGATGTTCGCGGGGGGCGATGATGCGATGGTTGTGGGCTTGCTGCTGGAGAACGCGCTCGTCAACATTGTGAGCGACGAGGATGCGATGTTCGTGGGCGTGCTCTCGATGATGCGATGCTCGCGGGCATGCTGCTGGAGAACCCACTCATCCACATTGTGAGCGGCGAGGACGCGATGCACCTCCTCTTGACCGACTAGGGTGTGTTGCTGGAGCACAGCTACCCCTCGTGGCCGACGATGGCAAGCCGCTAGATCACACTGCACACTGTCCTCCGCGTGGACAGTCAGCACACACTACTCGTGGCTATAGAGGGCATGCTCCACCTCGGCGATGTCGGAGACTCCATCCTCTTCCCAGGCCAGGGCGCCGTCCACTTCGCCAATGGCTGTGAGCTCCAGTGTATTGTGTCTGTATGGGAGCTTTGAGCTATAGTACCAGTGGGAGCGCGGGGGGGGGGGGTGACCTTTTCATGGTTTCACATGGTCTAAGGAGAAAAATAGAGTCGGAAGTTGCACAATATGTTCGAACATGTCGGAGGAAGGCTGGCAGGAGAAGTACCACAAACATCACATGCGGGCCATATTTTGAGAAGGGTTTAATGTAATTTGTGTGAAATGGGTCTGTGTGATGTACGAGTAGTACATCCATATCATTGATATTCATGCACGCAAAAAACATTTGTGCGCACGATTTCACCCTATTTTCTTATTCTGTTTGGGAGTGGATTTGATTTTTGTAATCGGAGCTCATTTTTGTACTTGGTTTCAATTTAGACTATACATGTATTATTGCAAGAGATATATATAGAGAGAATATTTGTGTGACAAAGAGGGGCGTAGGGGCAGCGATACCTAACGAGAGAGGGGCATATGTGTATTCGAAAGACTTTGTGTGTCGTAGAGTGAGGAGTGTTCGAAAGGGAGAGAGAGGGTGTGTGTGCATGTTTTTATTAGAGAGAGAGAGAGAGGTGCGTGTAATGTCGGGATCGACAAGGTTACGAGGTTGCGGATATGGGAGAGCGATAGTGTGTGTGCGATGAAGGGACACACTGACAGCGTCTGTTTGCGTGTGAGAGAGATGGATAGACCTCGACAACATGGCTAGCTAGGGGTGGAAGGTTATGTGGGGTAGAAAGAGATAGTAGAGAGATAGATGAATGCTTGTTTGTTGCAAGGAGACCTAACTACATAGACGGGGGTAGCAAGAAGAAGAGAATGGCGGTGTGCCTTTTTGTCATGAGATGGAAGAGACACCAAGAGACACGCATCATGTGGAGAGGTGTGTGTGTGTTTCTAGAGATAGAGGGAGGCGTGGACCTGAATAATGAGATGGGTGCTCATGTGTATGTTATAGGGAAGGAATTGTATAGGTGGTAATCTTATGATGGAGACCCAATCTTTCAATGAGAGTGGGATAAGTATCGACTTGGTGGATTTTGACGTTGACGATCCAGCTATATCGTACCCGGTGATACAAATCGACAGTCATTACAAAACAAATCTTCGATGGACGATGATCTTGTCGTATGCACAAAATCAACCTGAATAATGAGATGGAGTTCCTCCAAGCAACCGAAGAATCGACTAGAACTAAGATAATGCAATCGTAATTGCCAATATGAAGTAATTAAGGATAATGGTGGGTTTGCTGGTACTGAACAAAAGGCGGTTGTCCTATACACACGCCGCAAATGCAAATTATAACAAAAACAAAAATGTGTACACAACAACGCGAGTTCTAATGTAGAAAAAGGGTAGTAGCCTTATTTATATCTATATACTATATTACTATGTTTTTTATTTGTATAGTTATATCTATATCTATTCTACTCCCTCCGTTTGTAATTTACTCTGCACGTATATAGCTTTGGCTGAAACCAAATTTTATAAACCATGACCGAATTTGGTGAAAACATTATGAACATTTGCACTAAAAATTTTACACGATGTGGAAATAAAATCAATGATGAATCAAATGATATATATTTGGTGGTGTATATGTTAATACTTTTTCCTACAAATTTCTAAAAGTATAGAAAGTTTGACTTTAGAGAAACCCAATATGCGGTATATGTATTATACATTCTATATTCATTATTTTTCCAGAGTCAATGCGTGTATTTGCACGTACACGATATAAATCGTTGATTGATGTTGATCCAATGGTCTAGGTGGCTGCGATTCAGATCTACTATAAGTACCCATACACGTCCTTCTCGAACGACCAACACGACAGTGTGATCGATCCACACAAGAAGCTCCAAATAAGACCTCCAGATGAGCCACGTGGCTTCATGGGTGCGCCCCACATCATATTATTCATACTACATTGACTAAAATAAAGATAAAACACCCAAAACAAGATCTTCCTGTTTTTTGTTCCTATGATGCTATGCCGTGCACATACCTAGTTGTATAGTGGTAGTAGTATTAGTACAAACTCCGTAGTAGGTGTAGTATGGAGTGCTCCTACTCTATCAACAAGTCCCATCTAACACCCAATTTCTTGGCTTCCGTGCTACAACTAGATCTTCCCCTCCTCGTTTCTGTTTTCCAACGCGGCGGGCTGGGAGTGGTTTGCCGATAGTCGGTTTGCTAACCTGCGGTCTCACATCAAAGTGAAAATGCTGAGCAACACGCCTACCCGAGGTATGTGGCATGTCAGACGGGCCGTGGAGTACTCCCGATTCTCGGGCGTGTGGGGGTGCAAGGAGAAGGCTGCATGCCTTTTCCTTTTACTAGCAATGTGCCCGTTCATTGCAACGGATCCAAAGTAGAATAGTACTTGTTCACAAATTTGAAAGAAAACACTCTTGTTTTGATATACATATATACCACTAAAAATATATTACTTTTCACTCAAAATATATTTCTCAGGCTGTTTTGATGAGGTGACGGAGGGATGTAGTTGTTTTCAAGAAAATAAGGGGTTTTCTGCTCATTGGAGCAGAGAAGTGGGCTATTGTTGAAAAAATGCCACAACTTACCTCACAACCATTAGATGCAGATTTAAAGGTTAGAAATGATGGATGGCAAACACACCACCATTACCAACTGAGTCTTTTATGGGAGTAGAGAAACATGCATAAATTGTAGCATTTGGTTCTGCTCCTTGGCACGATCGATAGATAGAAATAATGATTGGAAATGCTAGGGCAGGGCTTTTCCCGCCAGATAAGCAAGGTAGTAGCTTATGTTGGCGCATCATCGTTTAGTCACATGCGGTCCCACATGTCTTAGTGATATAAAGCCTAGCCAACATGCGTTGATGGGGGGGACGACAGTGTGATATGCGACAGGGAAGGGACATGCTTCATGTACGTGTTCCAGTTTCTCGTTTTGAACTTGTGAACATGACAAGCGTGCTGCACGAGTAGTTTTGAATTTATAGGTTCGGTCTTAGTTTTTGAATTTAGGAGTAGTTCATGGGTCAGGCCAAGCATCGAACATAAATTACGAAGTTGATGGAAAAGGTAAGCACAACTTAAAAAATGACAGATGGAGTACTAGTTACAGTGATGTCTCGCCCAATATGCGACTCTATCCTAAAGGAACTCAAAGGTCCCACCAAGGATAGAACCGCATATTGACACACTTTTGCAAGGTGGATATCATTACATCGTACTATTACATTATAGTTGGGGATACATACAAATGGCATAAAAATGCCATAAGAATACATCAAACATCATACATGAGAACAACATCCGACTACGGATGAAACACAAACAAAAACGCAAACGACATCCACCCTGCTAGCCCAGGCTGCCGACCAAGAACCTAACCCAAGATCGACGAGAAGAAGAAGAACTCCAAAACAAAAGAACATCACTCTCACCTCATGATCATCATATTATCTATACCTTCAACTGTTGTTGTAGTAATCTATGAGCCACAAGGACTCAGCAATCCCATTACCATGGGTATCAAGACTAGCAAAGCTTAATGGGAATGGAAAGGATAACTGGTGAGGTTGCATTAGCGACTAAGCATTGTATGGTGGCTAACTTACGAGTACAAGAGTAAGATGAGAAACTACGCAAACGGTCGCATACTAGTAATGATCAATAAGTGATCCAGAACTACTTACGTTCAAACATAACCCAACCGTGTTCTCTTCTCGAACTTCCCCGAAAAGAGACAGTCACGGTTACACACACGGTTGGTGTATTTTAACTGGGTTTACTTCAAGTTCACTACAACCGGATATTAACAAATTGCCATCTGCCACATAACCGCCGGCACGACTCTCGAAAGTTTAAACCCGGCAGGGGTGTCCCAACTTAGCCCATGACAAGCTCACGATCCGCAAAGACGATCCTCCACCACGGGACCCTCCGATCAGACTCGGAATCCCGATGCACAAGACATTTCGACAATGGTAAAACAAATCCAGCAAGACCTCCCGACGTGCCGACACCCTGATAGTAGCCATGTGTATCTAGTCTCAGGCCAGGATGGATGAGCGACGCGTACATGTGCCAAAATACCCCAAGTTGCCAAGGGGCGGCCCCACACAGTGCTCTAGTTTGGGATCAACACCATCAGCACTGCCCCCTATATGTAGAAAACAATCCTCGGGTTCATGACGCCCTATCCCAATTAATTATTTAGTTCAATATTATTATGGCAAATGTTAAAACCAATGTTGGGCCTTGCTGAAAGAGTTTTATTCAAAGCGAACTGTCAAGAGGGGCCCATAAAACCTCACCGTGTTAGGGACGCAAAATCAAGGAACATAACACTGGTATGACGGAAACTAGGGCGGCAAGAGTGGAACAAAACACCAGGCAAAAGGCCGAGCCTTCCCCCCTCTACCAAGTATACATGTGCATTAATTAAATAAGAGATATTGTGATATCCCATGATATCCATGTCCCAACATGGAACAACCTGCAACCGCACTTGCAACTAGCAACGCTATAAGAGGGGCTGAGCAACACGGTAACATAGCCAAACAACAATTGCTGGGATGGTGGAAAAGGTTAGAGGTTGTTTCATGGCATATAGGGAGGCTTGATAAACAAGTGGTAGGAAGCGCGACATAGCGATAGCATTGAGACAACTAGCAAAGCAATGATAGTAGTGAGATCCAGGGTAACGGTCATCTTTCCTGAAATCCCGCTAGGAAGAATATCGGGTCCATGAAGAAGACGAACCCACGCAGTCGAACGTATCCTCACGATAGCAACGAAACAGGAACTATCGAGAAGAAGCACAACCGGAAAGAAGCAAATTCCCATCTACCACATAATCGCGGGCACGACTCTCGAAAGTTTAAACCCTGCAGGGGTGTCCCAACTTAGCCCATGACAAGCTCACGATTCGCGGAGACAATCCTCCATCGTTGGACCCTCCGATCAGACTCGGAATCCTGGTGCACAAGACATTTCGACAATGGTAAAACAAATCCAGCAAGACCTCCTGACGTGCCGACACCCTGTTAGTAGCCGCGCGTATCTAGTCTCAGGCCATGATGGATGAGCGACGCGTATAGGTGCCAAAATACCCTAAGTTGCCAAGGGGCGGCCCCGCACAGTGCTCTAGTTTGGCACCAACACCATCGACACTGCCCCCCTGTATGTAGAAAAGAATCCTCGGGTTCATGGCGCCCTATGCCAATTAATTGTTTAGTTCAATATTATTATGGCAAATGTTAAAACCAATGTTGGGCCTTGCTGGAAGAGTTTTATTCAATGCGAACTATCACGAGGGGCCCATAAACCCTCATCGTGTTAGGGACACAAAATCAAGGAACATAACACCGGTATGACGGATACTAGGGCGGCAAGAGTGGTACAAAACACCAGGCAAAAGGCCGAGCCTTCGACCCTCTACCAAGTATATATGTGCATTAATTAAATAAGAGATATTGTGATATCCCATGATATCCATGTCCCAACATGGAACCACCTGCAACTAGCAACGCTATAAGAGGGGATGAGCGACACGGTAACATAGCCAAACAACAGTTTGCTGGGATGGTGGAAAAGGTTAGAGGCTGTTTCATGGCATGTAGGGGGGCTTGATAAACAAGCGTTAGGAAGCGGGACATAGCGATGGCATTGAGACAACTAGCAAAGCAATGATAGTAGTGAGATCCAGGGTAACGGTCATCTTGCCTGAAATCCCGCTAGGAAGAAGATCGAGTCCACGAAGAAGACGAACCCATGTAGTCGAACGTATCCTCACGATCGCAACAAAATAAGAACTATCGAGAAGAAGCACAACCGGAAAGAAGCAAACAACATGGTAAACACACAACACATAAGCATGACATGATGCTCATCCAAGTATGATGCATGACAAGGACACATGATGCTACTCATGGCAAGAGAGGATGCATACAAGAACAACACATCAAAGCAAGTTTAAATGAGGCCAGAAACAACATATAACAATTCCGGTAAGTCCTCATATGCAAATTTCGAAATTGGTCCAGATCTGAATAACACATAATGTTGAAGTTGTTAAACAGCAAGTTTAACTGCACCAAGATGATCTACGCGTCTTTCTAGTCAAGTTACATATAAACTTCGTTTAATTCGAAGCTACGACCTAGAAGATATGACCAAAACAAGTTAAACATGGCATTGATGCAAATGCAAGAAAAACACAATCACAAGCACCCCAAAACATGAATGCAACAAGGTAACATGAAACTACATGCAAAACTAAGCAAGTTTCATGTAGATCATGCTCAAAATGGAGCAACGGTTCGACACATACACTCAATACAAGTTTCAAACACAATTTGTCCAAAACAACAACTAAGAACTTTGCAATCTAGGAAACAACATGCTACAAGAAACATATGGGCATAAACATGACATGCACTCAAAGTATAGATTACATGCTTCAAATAACATCAAGGTTCATGTTCATAGGCATCAGGATTAATCCAATATGATAAATGCAAAAAGCAACTTTATAACACAGATTATGACTTAGCGAAAAACATGGCCAACAAGTGAGCGGAAATAACATGTTGACAAGTTGAACGCATGAAACAATGAGGCTACAGTGCAACAACATAACAAGAAAAATCATGACATTAAAGTACATGTTAAACATGGCAAAACATAGTGAAATAAACTAAACATGCCAGAAACAACGACAAGTAGGCATGTTTGCGAGCTTGTGCAACTCACCACAAAGCATTTCATGGCATGTGAATGTAACCAACAACAAGAATGAATATTTGCGCAACTACTCATGTCAAGAACATGGTCATAGTATGCATATAACACTAGCTAATCACATGGCAAGAATGAACTTATTGTTAATAGACTGACAACAACATTATTTAGCAATTTGAGAGCATGAAAACAACAAGCTACAACAGGCCATAATTGCAAACAAGGGCATGGATGGATAGAGCACAACAATATCTACAAAGCATCCTTACTGAGCATCTCCAGATTATGCATGGATTCACTTGCAGCACCAAGTTAACATGGCAACATAATGTAACAGTTATAGACCTAGCAGAAATTAACAAGTCACAGAAATCAGCAACAACAAGTACCCTACTTTGCATGCTTGTGCTAGTCACCACAGGGAACATAAAACTACATGGATTGAACCACTATAAAGACGGCATGAATGTGCTTCTAAGACATGTTGACATGTTGCTCAAAAGATAGACACACAAAAAGCTATGAAAAAGACAAATCAGCAAGTTACAACAGTTTTCAACAGTTTATATCATTTAGCACTTTTGCAACGATGATTAAGGCACCAAAATGAATAGCAACATGCATGCAAACTATACCACCATGTAGAGCACTCGGAGATGAACAATTTGACATATCACACACGCAAAACAGAGAAAAATGCACAAAGGTATGATATGATGAAGATGCACACATATGCTGAAAACTCAGGCACTTGGATGAAAATTTAACCTCGCGGAGTGGATCGGGCGCGGTGCGGATCAGGTCGGAGCGGATCGGGTCGAGGCAGGGGAGGCCGGCCGCGGCAGAGCTTCGGTGTGGTGCCAGCAGGAGCAGGACGGGGCGGCGACGACGGATCCAGGCGGCGCCATCCCGGATCAGGCTGGAGTCAATGGCGGCGAGTGGTAGGGCGCTCAAGAGGCGACGGCGGCGCGGGCACGTGCTCCAGGCGACGGGAAGGAAGAGGTGGCGGCGGCGCCCGGTGGATGGGGTGGCGCGGCGAACGGCTTCGGCAGGTGGCCAGGCGAAGGCAGCAGCGGACGAAGGAGACGGGCGGCAGCGCGCAGGGCGCGATGCGGGAGCCGGCCGGTTGGACCTGCGTGAGCCTGTGATGGGCTCGGGAGGGCCGCGGTGAAGGGCAGCGGGGAAACATGTGGCACACGCTGACTGGTCCAGGGCGATGGCTGGATGCGTCCGTCCCTTGGCGGACTTGTCCAGCGGCGTGGTTGAGGTGGGATCTAGCGTTTTGCCCACAAATTGTGGAGGGGGACGGTTATTTATAGGTGGAGGGAGCTAGGAGAGGGCTATTGAGGGGCGGTTTTCGCCCACACGATCGTGATCCAACGACGGAGAGCATGGAGTGGGCTTAGATGGGCTAGTGGGCTGTTGTGGATGGGTGATGGGCTGCATAGAGAGAGGGGTTTCGTGGTTACATGGTTAAACGTTGGGGCATCAAATGACCTCCAAATGGAACGAAATTTGAGAGGCGGTCTACTGGTGATGTACCAAGGCCACTCGACAAATCTTGGACCATTCCGAGAACGTTTTTCTCCCGCTCATGAAACAAGACCTGCGAGGTGCGACGGGTGCATGTGAGTGTCGGATTCCGAAACGGACAACAGAGAAAAAGACCGAATGCAAGTTTTGAAAAACATGTAGATGAAATACACATGATGACATGGCAAAGAGCAACAGCAAGCGAATGACATGGCAATGACGGCGAATTACTAGAAGACACCTGGCGCATCAGACTTGGGGCGTCACAAGTGATGCATATAACTGCCTCCAAATGTGAGCAAAGGGATCGCACATGTCTGTATTGACTGGAACGAGAATGCAATAGCACAGTAAGAATTAAGGCCACGATGATGCGATCGTAGTGGTGGTTACAGGAGGCAAGAAGAAAGATGCATCCATCAACGTACGACCTCCTCCTCCTCGACTCAGTGCGTCGGGCCACCGACCGACGACTTAATTAGGAGCAGCTGCTTTTGTGGCGAGGTCGAGGTGCTTCTCAACAAAGGAGTCAAAGGCTTCCAGCCAGTTGATGAAGGCCAACGTCATAGCGTCCTCACCGTCCTTGTAGATACCTATGTACATGACTTCCTCATACACATGGATGTGTAGGTTGACAAATTCTTGTAGGGCGAGGCGCCTCGCAGCGAGCGCGACCTCCAGGTGGACATTCTTCATTGCATCGGCGGGCAATCGCAGGGCCACCAATGCTTGAAAGTGGTTCTTGCCATGGAGGCCGATTAGGGTGGCAGGCAATGAGGAGCCTGGGTGCGCGGGCTGGAGGAGTACGGTTATGTCGTCTACGAGCTTCTTGACGACGGTGAACTTGTTGATGGTGGCAATGATCATCTGGTCCAACGGAGAGTCGTAGCTGGCGTCAACGATGGCCATGAACTAGCCGGTCGCCAAAACTGTCTGGAGATGATCCTCGATGCCATGCCACAAGCCAGCATCATGGACCATCTAGCACAGCCGTTGGCCGCTCGTGCGCATCACCACCATGGGTTTGCAGTGAGCACTTTTGCGCTTAGTGTAGGTGCATAGGTGCTACGATGTGATAGATGCATTGGAATGGAGGGGCGCCTTTATATGAGTGCAAACTGCATAGCATTCACATTGTGCTGCCTCTTTTCCCCGTCGTCCTCCCATTAGTTCCCTCATGCATTTAGGATGCTAATTGAAGGAGGATGCATCATTGGCCGTTCAACATTTCGGGAACTGCTACCCTCTCCCTCGTCTGCATTAAAGCCGTATCGGGAACTGTCCTGGTTTACTAGTAGCTGTCAAATCGAATAGTATTGCGCCGCCCGCTGCACGCCCGACTGAACATGCCTCCTCACCTCCATCAAACTCCTTCTTTAAACCCGCATGAAACCAAGAAACCTACTTCGGCCACACTTCCATTCATGAGCGGACCGGAATTAAACGCAACACCGACCGAGCTCCTTCCGTCCGCCCTCAGTTTAAACGAGGCCAGACGCCGGCTAAGCTCCTACCGTCCGCCCTCTATTTAAACGACGCCAAACATCGGGCAAGAATCGCACACCTCCGCCGCTCCCCCATCTCCTCCATCACCATTTTCTCCACTCTTCCGATGGCTTCCGAGGAGCCATTCTCCGACATACTACCTGGCTGGGTGGCCCGCCGAGCTCTCTGGATACGACTGAGGCCGCTCGGCGCTTCACATACCTCACTAGGCCCGAAGAGCCAGTTGTCGCCCCAAGTCGACGCGTGGTTTAGCAACTCGCCGCTCCAGTTCAGCTCGATGAGGAATGGCGAGTTGCTCCACGCCGGCACGGCGGCACGGGCGCTGTCACTGACGTGTTGTACCGCACCACCAGTGTCTGCGTCCGTGCATCCCGTGTCTCTGGGCGCGCCTCCCATTCCTGCGGCAGTTCCATGCAGGCAGAGACAGAAGCCGGGTGCGCAGCGAGCGACGAGTTGGTGGCCAGCTTCTTCGTGTCCACCGCCATCATCGAGGAGAAGTAGAACACGGGAGGCCGCTGCCGCTAGGGGTCCCATGAAGGCCACCGCCGAGGCGACGACTGCGTATACAGGTGGTTTCTTGGCTGCTTCATCTCTTGCGAGGACCTTCGACGACCCCGCAAGTGTCCGCCGGACATGAGGAAGACAAAGGGATCCGCGGGCGGCCATTTAGATTAGGTATTAATTATACCACGAGAGCCGGATTAGCGTCGCTTAGTTTATGTAAATGTAATGAAATCCTTCATGTTTATATGAAGATCCAGCTTTTTTATACGAAATCCTTCATGCTTATATAAAATCAGTCCGCGTTTGCATGAATTTCCTCTGGTTGGTTAGAGTTGTGAAAATGTATGCCGCTGGCGTTGGATGTCGTCCTCCGTGGAAGGAAGCGGGAGGAAATTTGTTGGTTGCCGTTGGAGAATAATAGTAACATGCAATCCATTTGAGTTAATTAAGTGTATGATTCTCCCTCTATAAAAAAGTTAATTGCATGTACAGTTTACATGACTTGCAGGGTGGCTACACATTCGTACAGAAAGTTAAAAAGAAGCAAATCCATCCTTAATATTGTATTCTAAGTAATCTGTGGGATGATACTACTCTTATAAAAATAGAGTTGGTGATGATGGTGTGCGTGCCATCCTGCAATATAAGCCGTCCGATTTATATCTGACGGATAGGAAGGAAACTATGGCAATTTTGCAAAAATATACCCACACCCCTCTCCACATTTGGAAATAAGTCCTTCCCTCGTTTATTCTTTTCTCTCACAAGATAAACTACTCATACAAATGCATCTTGATGTTTCGTGCAACACACGGGCATGTTCCTAGTATACTCTTATAAAAACAGAGTTGGTGATGATGGTCTGTCTACCATACTACAATATAGGCCACCCGATCTATCTCTGACGGATAGGAAGGAAGTTATTGCAATTTTGCAAAAAAGATACCCACACCCCTCTCAACATTTGCAAATAAGGCCTTGCCTTGTTCATCCTTTTCTCTCACAAGATAAACTACTTATACAAATGCATCTTGATGTTCCGTGCAATGCACGAGCATCTTGCTAGTTTCTTTTTTAAATAGTTACTTCGATAATTTGGTTGAAGTGATATATTTTATGTCTGCCCTGAATGATCTCAAATTCGCTAGTAGTAACAAAGAAAAGGCTGCCTTGTTAAATAACAGAAAACAAGGTGAAAACTATCACATGAGGCCGGTAAAAGCAAGGCACACTGGGTTCAGCGTCATCGTCACTACAGTTGTGCGCACGTGAGAAGTCTACATATCAAGGGGGCTATGGAGAGAAAGACATATCGAGTGTGTGTGAGCGAGGCACAGAGACACAACTAGTGTGTGTGTGTGTTTGTTTGAGAGTGAAGCCAATTGATAGACTAAAATCAGGATCGAGTTGACACCCTTCTACTGTCATTGTTGGGTGGGTGGGGGGGGGGGGGGGGGGGGGGGGGGGGGGGGGGGGGGGAGGGAGAGAAAGACATATCGAGAGTGTGCGCGCGGTTGGCACACAGGCACAACTAGCGTGTGTGTGTGAGTGTTTGAGAGAGAAGCCAATACATAGATTAGTATCAAGATCGAGGTGTCACCCTACTCCTTCGGTGTGGGGAAGTGGGTGTGTGTGGGGGGCGGGGGGGGGGGCAATGACACTTAGATATAGGGAGAAGGAGTTTGTGTGATACATATCTATATTAAGGGATAGGTAGATAGCATGTGTAAGAGGCATACATAAAGCATCACGGAGATAAACAAGCGGTGCGTGCGCGTGTGTGTGAGCGAAATCTCAAAACAAAAGGTGCTCTGCTGGAATCCCATTGTATGTATTCATATGGTTTCGATATTTGATTAACCTTATGCATATGTGTGCGATACATAGTTATACTTTGAGACATTAGTGGCAGTGGGTGGGCGGAATTAAAGGGGTGGGCGTGTTCGACAGAGAGAGCGTGTGTGTTTTTCTGTGAGAGACTTGTAGGACGGGGTAGAAAGACGAATTCTAACCTTGACGGAGGGAGAGAAACACACAAAGTGCGCGTGTGTGATTCCGATGCCAACGGAGAAATGAGATATGTATGCGTGTGAGAGAGATTGCACAATTCATTCACGTATCACTATCTAGCGACCGTGGACGTGCATCGCTTGAACATAAATCAATATCTACTTCGTATCGTGGCCAAAGATACAATATCGATTCAACGCTATAAAGATTGTACACTCACATATCACATTTTTTTTCTAGATAGTCCTTTTCAATTGTGCATGCCAAATTTTGAGTGATGTTTCTTCGAACAACCATTGTAGTTATCATGTAGATGCACCATTGTTAGTTTTGCATTCATTTCCATTAGTCTTGGATGATTTAAGGTTCTATTATGAAGTAATATATGTATATTCATATGTGAATTCAACGGGTACACATTTTTTGAAATGGAGGCCATGTAATCATATGAGGTAATACTTTTAAGTAGCGGACTACAATATCCATTTGTCGCGGGAATCCACAGCCACCTATGGGACTAGAGGGCCCCTTGCTGGTTCGGTAGGGGGGACGTCCCATTGCACAAAGAGCAGATGAGCGTGGGGCAGCACCGCAGAGATCACACAGGCAATTTTACACAGGTTCGGGCCGCCGTGAGGCGTAAAACCCTACTACTGCTTTGGTGGATTGATGGTGGAAGAGTGGTGGTGGAGCGTAGTACACTTGCCCGGCAAGGGCGGTAGTGGCTACGTGCATATCGGTGTGTTTGTTATCCAACCTTATAACCCTTTCTTCGGTCGCCATGGGCCTCCTTTTATAGGTTAAGGGGTCACCACAATGGCAAAGTAGTCATTATGCACTGATAAGATAGCAAACAGTGCTATCATACCTAACTCTCCAGGCTGACATGGTGTATTAAATGCACTGCTTAACGTCACATCATTGGTTGCCCGGCAAGCCTTGTCGGCCTATTTTGCCAGCTTCACACATGCTCGCTTGACACGTCGCAGGGCGGGTGTTGTTCCTAGGCATCTTCCATAGAGAAAAGCTGCCATGTGGCGAATGGCTACCACTTAGTCACTTTGTGGCTTGAAACCGCACTGATTGACGACGCGCACTGGTACAACGACGTGCTAAACAAATGATTTTTAACCCCTTTCCGCGACGCCATTTGGAACCGTCGCCAAGTGAGTGTGGGCGATTGGGGGTCCTTCCCACATGACCCAGAAATCGTCACGGATAGGCCCTCCTGGGACCCAGGCTAGGGCCGTGTGCTATCGGGCAAGGCATCGGAACCCAATAATTTCCGTAGGTATGTACATCCCACATGGTGAATCTGAAAGTGCGTTATATCGACTAGAGGGGGGTGAATAGGTGATATTTATGAAAGTCTTCAAAACTTGGGAGTTATGAAGACAAACAGTGAAGATTATGCCTATTACTATGCAGCGGAAGTTAGATTACACTAGGCCAGCCATGGTCATGTATTCAATAGAGTGAAAGCACAGTGACAAACAGCTTCAGTGTAATAAGGATCAAGTAGGAAGAAGTTATGAAGCCAAACAGATCATGCATTCACGTTGTGAAGACAAATGATAAAGCAAGCACGCAATGACTTCACAATGAGTAACAGCAAGAGAAGGAAGTGAAGATGAAACCAGTGACTCGTTGAAGACAATGATATGTTGGACCAATTCCAGTTGCTGTGACAACTGTACGTCTGGTTGGAGTGGCTAGGTATTTAAACCTTAGGACACACAGTCCCGGACACCCAGTCCTGAACACACAGTTCAGGACACCAAGTCCTCACCGTAATCTCCTTGAGCTAAGGTCACTTAGTCCTCGCCCAATCACTCTGGTAAGTCTTCAAGGTAGACTCCCAAACCTTCACAGACTTCGTTCACTGGCAATCCACAATGTCTCTTGGATGCTCTGAACGCGACGCCTAACCGTCTGGAGGATTCACAGTCCTCAAGTGTAATAAGTCTTCAGATCACACAGACAAGAAGACTTAAGTGATGCCCAATTTACTCTGGCTCTGGGTGGTTAGGGCTTTTCTCCTCACTAGGAATTTTCTCTCAAAGGCTTCGAGGTGGGTTGCTCTCAAACGACAAAAGCTGTGCACTGAAATCTGAGCAGCCAACTGTTTATGGTTGTGGGGGTGGGCTATTTATAGCCACTTGGCAACCCGACCTGATTTGTCCGAAATGACCCTGGGTCACTAAGGAACTGACACGTGTCTCAACGGTCAGATTTCGAACTCTCATGGCAACTTTACTTGGGCTACAAGCAAAGCTGACTTGTCCGGCTCTGGACAAGATTTGCTCTCATTGTCTTCACTCGAAGACATAGGTTTTTTTTGATTTAGGCATCACTTAAGTCATTCTGACTTGTTCTCCTGGACCCCACTTAACAGTACGGTGGTTCCTATGACTCAACAAAAATAAAAAGAACTACGAAAGATCTAAGTCTTCGAGTTCCATAGGCTTCATAACGTGTCTTCTGTTGTCATAGTCTTCAATGTGAATATATTCATATACCACCTTTGACTTCAATGTCTTCATTCATTTTTAGGGGTCATCTCTGGTAGTAAACCGAATCAATGAGGGACTTCTACCTGTGTTTTCCTGCAATTCTCACAAACACATTAGTCCCTCAACTAGGTTTGTCGTCAATACTCCAAAACCAACTAGGGGTGGCACTAGATGCACTTACAATCTCCCCCTTTTTGGTGATTGATGACAAACTAGTTGAAGTTTTCAACGGGGAATATAAAGTGTGAAGTCTGTAAAGGAATTGTCATCATAAGTTGCAAGTGCTCCCCCTGAAGATGTGCATATAAGTTAATTTGCTTTTGGAATGCAAATGCACATGGCAGGTTGTACTTGTGGAGATCAGCTTCAGCTTATGATGACAATCTACTATGCATGTGAAAGTATATGAAGATAATAACATGCATAATGGAAAATGGACGTCTGCAGAATGAGATGAGTGCGGAATTTATCGTCGCACATGCGGAATTTATCTTCGCAAAAGGAGTGGTAAAACAAGTAGCAGACGACCATCGAGTTTTAGTGTTTACAACTCAAAAGAACCAAATGAAGCAAAACAAGAGTTGCAAACATGAAGCAAGTATAACAAAACAAGGCACCCGCCCATATTGACCCGCTTGAAGACTATAAACATCATATGCTTCTCCCCCTTTTGTCAGGAATGACCAAAAAGGTTTGAAGACATAGAGTTTTCTACGCGTTCCCAGGCACAGCAGGGTCGGTGGAGTTGTTTGGCGGTGCTGAGCTTTGAGGTGCTGAAGCGGGTGGTGGTGAAGTAGCATCATCATCTTCATCAATGATCCTCGCAGTGACGGTGGCATCACAGCCCTCCTAGGAGGTGTGGTGTCAAATTTGAAGCGCTCTATGAAGCCATCCTCTTCAAGTTTAGCTTCAGTGCAGATCATTGAGAGCCCTTTCCACGTACGACAGCAAGTCTCATGCGTAACGAAGGCATTCTTGGTGGCCAGGTTTCGAAGACGATTGACATCCACCAAGAGGCTCTTCATCTGACGTTTCAGCCAGTCGTGATGCCTATCTTGCTTTTGGTGAAGGGCCACAAGAAGCTCTCGGTCAGTGAGGACACGAGCACGCTTCTTGGGTCTTGGAGCGTTTGTGCTATCTGTGGCTTCAGTTGATGCTGGTGCACGTGTAGTGCCAGCCATAGGATCGACCCTGGACATGGCTTCAACACCTTCAACATTCTGCGTGAAGCTCTGGTGTTCGGCATTCTGAAGACTTATTGGTTGCTTGGCAGGCTCAGGGTATATTGCTTCAGCAGAGATATCCACATCTGGCAGGAAGATGCGATGGTTTCGGGCTGAGGGCTGATACGAAATTGTAGAGTGCAGTTTGATCAGCCTAATCACCCAAGGGGCATAGATTTTTAGACCAAATAAGTCCGAGCCTGACGCAGCAAGTTGTCGTATGAAAAGATCCTGTGCATTGAAGCATTTGCCATGCATGATATAGAATATGAGAGTCTTCATTGCACCCTCAATCTTGGCATGTGGAGAGTGTCCCTTAATGGGCCAGAGAGTCCGCCGGATAATATGATATATGGTCCTAGGCAGGTACTCTAGGTCTTCAACAAAGAACTCAGTTGGATAGGGTGCATCTTGAGGCAATGGCTTCATCATTGAGAGCATCTGACTCATATTGGGTTCAGGTCTCTGAAATATGCTGTCAATAGCTTCAGAATGAAGTTGACACCCTTCCTCGAAGAATTCGCCTGGAGTGGGCAGGCCAGTGAGCTCAATGATATTGAATGCATTGGCTTCATGATGGAAATTTCCGGTCATCCACTCCAGGATCCAAGTCTTAGAATCTCTGTTGTAGCCTTTGATGTGGAGAGTGGCATAAAACTGAAGCAGAAGCTCTTCGTTCCAGTGCTCTTCATCAGTCACGAACGGCAGCAGACCCACTTGCCTGAAGCAGTCCAAAGCTTCCTCAAGACATGGCAGACCAGCAATCGCTTCAACCTCAAGGCGCTTGTGTGGGAAGATGCGACCTTGGTTGTATAAGATGCAAGAATAATAGCTGCGCTGTGAATAGCTCCAGAACCTATTTGATACAATCCTTTCCCTTGAATAGGGGTTCTTGGAGCTATCGAAAAATGTGTTGTGTGCCTTGAAGCTGTTTACATCAAGGGAGCCAGGTGCTGATGCAGGACCTGGGAACCTTGGAAGCCTTGGGACTGGCTTCTGGACATGAGGCATGTGCTCTATGTGATAGTCAAATTGTGGACCTGCAGCAGACTCAGGAACTGAAGTGTCTGGCTCAGTGGCTTCGCTGTCCGCTGAAGCATTTGGTGGGGCGGGCTGCACATTGGCTTCAGTGTTAGTTTGAGGGACATCTTCAGGCACGTTCTCTTGGGGAATTGCATCTTGATGGAGCGAGGGAGTGAGTTCTGGAGGTGCTTCTTCATTGTCTTCGGCTGATGCAGCCGGAATTTCTGCAGACTGGACTTGAGGCCGTGGACCTTTGCGAAGCCTACGGAACGCAGACGACGCTTGTGGTGTCGGAGTGGGCTGGGCCTGAATGTCTTCTTCCTCCTGAGGGCGATCCGCCCATGACTCATCTTGTGCCATTGGCGTCAGAGGACGACCAATGCTGATGGGTTCGCTTGTTTCAAGCTGAGGAAGGGCTGCATCACCTTGCACATTGTCCTGATGACCAATGTCTTCAGCAGCTAGTGGGTCGGCTGCTGGAATATCTTCAGCATCAGGTGCCTCTGTGGGAGTAGGCTCATGAACTGTTAGTCTTCTTTCTGCATTGGGGTGAATGACAGAAAGGGGTTCAACCATCAAGGGCTCTGTGGGAGCAGCCCTAGACTTCTTAGTCTTGCGCTTCTTTTTACTAGGGGTAGAAGGAGAGGCTTCAGAGCTCTTCCTTTTTCTGGCTTCAGCTTCTGCAGCTCTTGTCTTCTTTAGCTCTGAAGCTATTGACCGGCTCTTTGGCTTCGAGCCAGTCGTGGCGGTTGGGAAGACAATGGAAGTGGCTGCTTGTCTTGATGCCTCTGGTTCACTCACAGCAGGCTGCTTCTTCTTCTTTCCGGCCATCTTGGGGTCGATGCCTGGACGCCCAAGTGCCTTGCGCTTTTCAGCCTCGTTGTAGGCTTGAACACATTTGTCAGCCAATGACTTCATCCTTTCACGCGAGCCTTGAGCTTCAGCACGCTTCTTCAGAAAGTTTTCTTTGAGATCATGCAGCATGATTTTGAAGCTTCTCACTTCCTGCACGCTGAGACTGGCCATGTGCTTCTTGAACTGAGCTTTTTCGTGATCAATTTTCTGCTTCAGCTCAACAATGCGCTGAGCAATGGCCAATTCTGAAGCAACTGCGCCTTGGAAGGCGACGCTGAGTCCAACAGGCAGCTGCAGATCATTGAAGCTTATATCTGGTGTGTCAAACCATTCATCGATGAAGCTGTGGATGATGGCGACATCAAAGAGAGGCAGATTGTTGAAGATTTCCGCTTCCTCCTTGCTTTTGATGAGCTGTTCTAGTGCGTCATCGCCCAGATCTTCATCGCTTGATAGATCAATGGCTTCACTGCGCAGAATGGCAGCAGCAGTGAGCTCTTTGCCTGTGTGTTGCTGGGGCTCTTTATCCTTCAGGGGCTTGGAGATGCGGGATACATCTTCAGATTGCACACTGACTTCAGGAGGTGCAGTTTTCAATGGCTTCGCCCTTGAGATTTTTGAGGCAGGGGCCGGCTTCGAAGCTTTTGGTTTCTTTGTCTGCTTTGGCTTCGGCACAGCAGGAGCTTCATCAGACTCAGAATCAGCTGGAGGGTCATTCACAGCAGTCCCTTGGACTAAGATGTGGGTGATCAGGCCCTCAAGATTGGCAAACGGACCGATGATATTGGGTTCCGCGTCGCCTGTGCCATCTGCCCTTGGTGAGGAGGGACCAGGATTGAAGTCAAGCCCAAATTTCTTCTTGTTTAGCTTCGCAGACTGTTGAGAAAACTGAAAGTTGCGTTTGAAGAGATTGTCGTCACGACACCAGAGAAGTGACGACGGATGTGCATCATCAGGCTGTGGTCCTCGGACCATGCATGGGTAGAAGCCTTGAGCAATGGCTTCATCTCTGGTTCTGGGTACAAGGTTCTTGTATAAGATATCCCCCCATGGACTCTTGATTGCATTCTTTTCAGCATACTCCTGGGTGACGAAGCTGTATTTGAACTACTGTTCTGCCCAATAGCGTCGAATCCATTGGATTCGGGTTTTGCGCTGCCCATAGCTCTCTTCTGGATCTGTTTTGTACATTTCTGCCAAGTCTTCAGGCAGATCCTTGGAAGTTCCCTCACGTCTCTGTCTGCCCCCCTTTCTTGCTGCTGCAACTGAAGCCATAAACTTTAACTTGAAAGGCTTCAAAACTTTCAAAGGCTTCAAAGGCTTTTTTTTCTGGACAAACAGGAACTGGCTTCAGGAGAGTTTATGTGATGCTGTAGGAATTCTGCAAATGAATGCATACTATGAGAACCGAAGGATTCTCCCACGGACATGTACCTGTGATAGCATTAAGGTGCGAGGGAAGGGGAAGAGGTCATATGCATTCTCAGAAGGTTTTGAAGATTAATCAGTTTAGAAGACATTGACCTCATTGTGCGAAGACATTCACTTATAGATAAGAAGTTGGTTCCAGATTTGTACGAACCCATAGATCAGTACAAGTGAGGAATCTAACTACTTTATGAAGCACAAGTGAATATACTAGGCATGTTATGAGATGCAGCGAGAGATCTAATTGGTGTGAAGAGAAACTTCTTATGGTTGAAAGTGACAGAACCAAGAGATCAAAAGAGGCTATAAAAAGAAGTTTTATTTACCACACTGGAACTGCTAGACGGAAGGAAGTTGATGCCGAGCAGTTCAGTACTCTGTGCCCTAACATGGCGACGGAAAACACCTACGGCGACGGCGGAGAGGACGATGTCCGCGGTCGGCGTGAGGACGGCGTTGGAGAGGTTGCGGCAGCGAAGCGCTTCGTCTCCGGCATCGTCGAGTGCTAGCGGTGGCGCTAGGGTTCGTGCGAGGATGGAAGAAGGAGATAATGACTGCGGTAAGTGTGAATTTATAGACTCAGAGGCGGCACTGTGCTATTACGCAGGTGCCCCTGGCGGTTCGCATTTGAGGCACGCGTGGCCAGTTAGTGGAAGTTTGGGGTTTGTTCCACGTCCCACGCACGCCTAAATTGCCGGGCGGTCGTTCCTGCTTCTCCGGATCTTATGTGGAGGAATGAGGAGTAAAAACGGACTTTTATGGTTGTCTCTATGTCTTCAGTTGACAAGGACACAGTGAAGACATTCGACAGTTTCAACAGAATGCATATGACTTGGAGAGATGGAGTTTGAGATAGAAAGCATAGAGAGGTTAGGGTCCGATCACATTCACTTAGTTCAAAAGATTCAACCAAGAAGACATAGCTATAAGTGAATGCTGTAGAGGACAGAACACTTAGAGCATATATATATATAATCATCGTAGTGAAGATAATCATGAGGACATGTTAAGTTCGAAGCCAAACCAATGTGAAGATATTGCAAGGTAACGCCATGAGTTAAACACTTCAAAATGGAACGTTTGGTGGTGGCGTTACCCACCGTATAGGAAGTATTAGACCTAGACACGGCGCACAATTATTGTGGTGCTCCGAAGTCAAATTCCACATTAATGTATTCACACTTAGAATGTATGTCTTCATTGATTGAAGATATACTTTACTTTGTGCATTGCACATCTAAGTCATCAATATGCATAAGTGTTAGGATGTGTGTCTGATCACAGGACATTTGAGGATTCCAAGATATTTAGCTCACACCGTAACTTGCAAAACCTCTTCTCATCCAAGGGCTTGGTGAAGATATCTTCCAATTGCTCTTCAGTGTTGACGTGTATGATATCAATGTCTTCCTTCACAACATGATCTCTGAGAAAGTGATGGCGAATTTCAATGTGCTTTGTCTTCGAGTGCTGAACTGGGTTGTTGGCAATCTTGATGGCGCTTTCGTTGTCGCAGTAAAGTGGCACTTGCTTCAGATGAATGCCATAATCCTTGAGTGTTTGCTTCATCCACAGAAGCTGAGCGCAGCAAGATCCAGCAGCAATGTATTCAGATTCAGCAGTGGAGAGAGATACACAGTTTTGCTTCTTTGAAGACCAACATACAAGTGATCGTCCCAGAAAGTGACATGTGCCTGATGTAGACTTGCGATCAACTTTGTCACCAGCATAATCAACATCCGAAAATCCAACCAAATCAAACTCTGAGCCCTTTGGATACCATAATCCTAGAGTTGGGGTGTGAGCCAAATATCGAAGAATTCGCTTCACAGCTAAGTGATGCGACTCCTTTGGTGCCGCTTGAAATCGAGCACACATGCAAACACTAAGCATGATATCTGGCCTAGATGCACATAAATAAAGCAAAGACCCAATCATGGAGCGGTATACCTTTTGATCGAACTCTTTACCATTGTCGTCAGGACCTAGATGATGTTTGGCTGGCATTGGTGTTGTGAAGCCTTTGCAGTCTTGCATACCGAACTTCTTCAGGCAATCTTTGAGATACTTCTCTTGAGATATGAAGATGCCATTGCGCTGTGGTCGGATTTGAAGACCAAGAAAGAACTTCAGCTCCCCCATCATGGACATCTGATATTGCTCTTGCATCATATATCCAAACTCTTCACTGTACTTCCGATTGGTGCAGCCGAAGATAATGTCATCCACATATATTTGGCACACAAACAGTTCACCATCGTATGTCTTCGTGAAAAGAGTGGGATCCAGGGAACCAGGTATGAAGCCTTTGCTCTTCAGAAAGTACTTGAGTGTATCATACCAGGCCCTAGGGGCTTGTTTGAGGCCATACAGTGCCTTGTTGAGCTTGTATACCATATCAGGATGTTTTGGATTTTCAAAACCAGGTGGTTGTGCAACATACACTTCTTCTTCAATCTTGCCATTGAGAAAGGCACTTTTCACATCCATTTGATATAGAAGTATGTTATGATGATTTGCATAGGCCAGCAGTATGCGTATGGCTTCAAGCCTAGCCACAGGAGCAAAAGTTTCATCGAAGTCAATGTCCTCTACTTGAGTATATCCTTGAGCAACGAGACGAGCTTTGTTTGTGACAACTTGACCATGCTCATCTTGCTTGTTGCGGTATATCCATTTGGTGCCTATTATGTTGTGCTTCCGTGGATCAGGACGCTTAACCAGTTCCCATACATTATTCAGCTCAAACTGTTGAAGCTCTTCTTGCATAGCTTGAATCCATTCAGGTTCCATGAAGGCTTCTTCAACTTTCTTGGGTTCTGATATTGAGACGAATGCGAAATGCCCACAGAAGTTTGCTAGCTGAGTTGCCCTTGAACGAGTGAGTGGACCAGGTGCATTGATGCTGTCAAGTATTCTGTCAATCTGCACTTCATTTGCAACACGAGGATGTATAGGGCGAAGACTTTGCTCTTGCTGATCTGCGTTGTTGTTTGGAGGAATGTCTTCATGCTGAGCATTGTCTTCATGTTGATCAGGTGCTGAGATGATGAGTTCTTCTTCAGGATGAGCTTCAGAAGGCATAATCTCTCCAGTTCCCATAAGCTTGATTGATTCACTAGCTGGGACTTCATCTAGCACATTTGGCAGTTGCTCTCTTTGTGAACCATTTGTTTCATCAAACCGCACATCCACTGTTTCGACCACTTTGTAATGTAAGAGGTTGAAGACTCTGTAGGAGTGTGAATCCTTTCCATATCCAAGCATAAAGCCCTCATGTGCTTTTGGTGCAAACTTTGAGGTGTGATGTGGGTCCTTGATCCAGCACTTTGCGCCAAATACTCTGAAGTAACTGACATTTGGCTTCTTGCCAGTTAGGAGTTCATAAGATGTCTTGTTCAGAAGCTTGTGAAGATAAACACGATTGATTGTATGGCATGCAGTATCAATGGCTTCAGTCCAGAATTTTCTTGGAGTCTTGTATTCATCTAGCATTGTTCTGGCCATTTCAATGAGTGTTCTGTTCTTGCGTTCGACGACGCCATTCTGCTATGGCGTGTACGGAGCTGAGAATTCATGTGTGATGCCCAAGGTATCAAGATATGTATCAAGGCCAGTGTTCTTGAATTCAGTGCCATTGTCACTTCTAATGTGCTTTATCTTGGCGCCAAAATTGTTCATAGCTCGATTGGCGAAGCGTCTGAAGACATCCTGCACTTCAGTCTTGTAAAGGATTATGTGTACCCAAGTATATCTAGAGTAATCATCAACAATGACGAAGCCATAGAGGCAAGCAGTAGTAGTAAAAG
Source organism: Triticum urartu (assembly GCF_003073215.2). Lineage (NCBI taxonomy): Eukaryota > Viridiplantae > Streptophyta > Magnoliopsida > Poales > Poaceae > Triticum > Triticum urartu. The sequence goes on from NC_053026.1 coordinate 234,056,049, forward strand.
TTGACTAGTGAGTGGGACCGAAAAGATCCATGTGGAGCAGTTCGAAGGGTTGTGTAGTAGTCATGATTGTCTTCGAAGGATGTTTTGCCCTTGTCATCTTCCCTGCTTCACAGGCACCGCATAAATGATCTTTCTTGAACTTGACGCCCTCGATGCCTATGACATGCTTCTTGTTCGCAAGGGTGTGGAGGTTCCTCATGCCAGCATGCCCAAGCCTCCGATGCCAAAGCCAGCATTCTGAAGCTTTTGCAAGAAGGCATACCGCAAGTTGTGGTCCTGCTGAGAAATCTACCACGTACAGATCACCTTTCCGATACCCTTCAAACACTAGAGATTTGTCAGATTCCATTAGCACCAGGCAGCGATATTTTCCAAATATTACAATCATATTCAGATCGCAAAGCATTGAGACAGACATTAAGTTGAAGCCAAGGGATTCAACAAGCATGACTTTATCCATGTGTTGATCCTTTGAGATTGCAACTCTACCTAGACCCAATACCTTACTTTTACCAGTGTCAGCAAATGTGATGTGGCTCTTGTCGGATGGACGTAATGTTGAGTCCATAAGAAGGCTTCTTCTGCCAGTCATGTGATTTGTACACCCACTGTCAATAATCCATTCTGAAGATTTTGAAGTCGCTGGTGTCGTACCCTACAGTACAGTTAGGGGGATAGGCTTCACGAAGAGAATTGTGAAGCATAAACATTTGACGAACTAGTGGGTTATGAAAACATAAATCCAGATTAGGACCAATAGGGAGAGTAGCATGCGATTCAGGAACGAAGTACATATTGATCCCATTCGGGCATTTTATCTTGCGCCCTACAAGATTTTTAAGGTCCCCAGCAATAGCATTAGAAGATTTTGTTTTTCTGCTGGAGACCTTTCCCTGCAAAAGAGAGTTAAGCTTTCTTAACCACCCACATCTTCAAGGGTGGCTTAGAAGCAATAAGTCTAAGTGCAACATCTGAGAATTTTGGCTTTGAAGCCTTAGCAAACAGTCTAGCAGGTGGACAATAATACTCATAGGAATAAGCAGAATAATTTTTGGTCACATGAACACAGTTCGATGAACCGCTCTCATACTCATGTGCCTGAGTATGGTTTCCCTGCAAAACATTTGTGTTAGTGTGACTCAGGTGAGTCCTCTGTTTGTATGAAGCCATTGGACCGTATGAAGCCTTTGGTCTGAGATTTGTCTTCTTCAAGTGAGGTGTCATGAAGACATTCAGAGGAAGATTTTCCAGACACTTTTTGGAAACCCAGATCTTCTTCATAGGCGGTCCATTCCTGCAGTTAGTACCAATGTACCTGGCAAACACTTCACCATTCTGATTCTTAAACAGTTTATAGTTTGCATCAAAGGATTCATCAATGATAATGGGGTTAGCACAAGTGAAGCCAGATAAGTTGGATGGATCTGCTGAAAGTTCCTTTGCAGCAACCCATGTGGTTTTGGGGTACTGCTCAGGTTTCCAGTAAGAGCCATCTGCATTGATTTTCCTCACAAATCCAACACCCTTTTTCCTAGGGTTTCGATTCAGGATCTGCTTCTTGAGGACATCACATAGTGTCTGATGTCCTTTAAGACTTTTGTACATCCCTGTTTCAAGCAATGTCTTCAACATATCATTCTCTTCAGCAATAGCAGTGGTATCCTCAGCAGAGGGGTTAGTTACCACGTCAACAGTTGAAGATATTGCAACAGCAGTAGAAGTGGAACATTCAGCAACAGAATTAGCATTATCACGCTCAATGCATTTAAGACATGGTGATTCAAATCCTTCCTGAGCGGGACTGATCTGTTCGAAGCGAAGTGACTCGTTTTCCTTTTGAGGATCTTCATGAGCCACCCTCAATTTCTCAAGTTCTTGGTTCCTTTGAAGATAATCATAGGAAAGCTTTTCATGAGTTGTTGAGAGAGTATCATGACGATCTTCAAGTTCCTGATACTTAACGTGAAGGTTTTTTATGTCTTCAATTAAGGATTCAGATCGAGTCATTTCAGCACCCAACAGATCATCGCTTCTGTCTAACAGTTTTTGAATATGTTCCATAGCTTTCTGTTGTTCAGTTGCAATTTTAGCAAGTGTTTTGTAGCTAGGTTTTGAATCACATTCGGAGGCATCGTCACTAGATCTTTCATAGCGAGTAGTGCGTGTGTTTACCTTGGCACCGCGTGCCATGAAGCAGTAGGTAGGAGTGGAGTCGTTCTTGTCATTTGCGTTGGTGTCGGTGATGCAGTCATTGTCTTCAGTGTTGAAGATGGACTTGGCGACGTATGCTGTAGCCAGACTCGCAATGCCAGAATCAGACTCCTCCTCAGACTCCACCTCTGCCTCAGATGCGGACTCCTCCTCTGAATCCATCTCCTTTCCAACAAACGCACGTGCCTTGCCAGATGAGCTCTTCTTGTGTGATGAAGACTTTGATGAAGACTTGGAAGAAGACTTTGAGTATTTCTTCTTCTTCTTCTTGTCATCAGAATCATATTCCTTGCTCTTCTTCTTCCTTCTGTTCTCATTGTCCCACTGTGGACACTCAGAGATGAAGTGTCCAGTTTTCTTGCACTTGTGACATGTTTTCTTCTTGTAGTCATGAGCAGAAGCTTCATCATTCCTTGAGCTTGATCGTGAAGATTTCTGAAGCCTTTCTTCTTGGTGAATTTTTGGAACTTCTTCACTAGCATTGCAAGTTCTCTTCCAATGTCTTCAGGATCATCAGAACTACAGTCAGATTCTTCTTCAGATGAGGAGACAGCTTTTGCCTTCAAGGCGCGAGTTCGCCCATAGTTTGGACCGTAGATATCTCTTTTCTCAGAAAGCTAAAACTCGTGTGTGTTGAGCCTCTCAAGTATGTCAGACGGATCGAGTGTCTTGAAATCAGGACATTCTTGAATCATCAGGGCCAGGATGTCAAACGAACTATCAAGTGATCTCAGCAGCGTTTTGACGATTTCATGTTTGGTGATTTCAATGGCGCCGAGGGCTTGAAGCTCATTTGTGATGTCAGTGAGTCTATCAAATGTGTGTTGGACATTCTCATTGTCATTTCGCTTGAAGCGGTTGAAGAGATTGCGAAGGACACTGATTCGTTGATCTCTCTGGGTTGAGATGCCTTCATTGACCTTGGAGAGCCAGTCCCAGACCAGTTTGGATGTCTTCAAGGCACTCACATGGCCATACTATCCTTTGGTCAGATGACCACAGATGATGTTCTTGGCAGTAGAGTCCAGTTGGACGAATTTCTTAACATCAGCAGCAGTGACACCTTCTCCATCCTTGGGAACGCCGTTCTCGACGACATACCATAGGTCGACGTCAATGGCTTCAAGATGCATGCGCATCTTATTCTTCCAGTAGGGATATTAAGTTCCATCGAAGACGGGGCACGCAGCGGAGACTTTGATTATCCCTGCAGTCGACATAGCTAAAACTCCAGGTGGTTAAACCGAATCACACAGAACAAGGGAGCACCAAGCTCTGATACCAATTGAAAGTGCGTTATATCGACTAGAGGGGGGTGAATAGGCGATTTTTATGAAAGTCTTCAAAACTTGGGAGTTATGAAGACAAACAGTGAAGATTATGCCTACTACTATGCAGCGGAAGTTAGATTACACTAGGCCAGCCATGGTCATGTATTCAATAGAGTGAAAGCATAGTGACAAACAGCTTCAGTGTAATAAGGATCAAGTAGGAAGAAGTTATGAAGCCAAACGGATCATGCATTCACGTTGTGAAGACAAATGATAAAGCAAGCACGCAATGACTTCACAATGAGTAACAGCAAGAAAAGGAAGTGAAGATGAAACCAGTGACTCGTTGAAGACAATGATATGTTGGACCAGTTCCAGTTGCTGTGACAACTGTACGTCTGGTTGGAGCGGCTAGGTATTTAAACCTTAGGACACACAGTCCCGGACACCCAGTCCTGAACACACAGTTCAGGACACCAAGTCCTCACCGTAATCTCCTTGAGCTAAGGTCACTTAGTCCTCGCCCAATCACTCTGGTAAGTCTTCAAGGTAGACTCCCAAACCTTCACAGACTTCGTTCACTGGCAATCCACAATGTCTCTTGGATGCTCTGAACGCGACGCCTAACCGTCTGGAGGATTCACAGTCCTCAAGTGTAATAAGTCTTCAGATCACACAGACAAGAAGACTTAAGTGATGCCCAATTTACTCTGGCTCTGGGTGTTTAGGGATTTTCTCCTCACTAGGAATTTTCTCTCAAAGGCTTCGAGGTGGGTTGCTCTCAAACGACAAAAGCCGTGCACTAAAATCTGAGCAGCCAACTGTTTATGGTTGTGGGGGTGGGCTATTTATAGCCACTTGGCAACCCGACCTGATTTGTCCGAAATGACCCTGGGTCACTAAGGAACTGACACGTGTCTCAACGGTCAGATTTCGAACTCTCATGGCAACTTTACTTGGGCTACAAGCAAAGCTGACTTGTCCGGCTCTGGACAAGATTTGCTCTCATTGTCTTCACTCGAAGACATAGGTTTTTTTTGATTTAGGCATCACTTAAGTCATTCTGACTTGTTCTCCTGGACCCCACTTAACAGTACGGTGGTTCCTATGACGCAACATGAATGAAATAAAACTACGAAGGATCTAGGTCTTCGAGTTTCAAAAGCTTCATAGGGAGTCTTCTCATGTCATTGTCTTCAATATGAATATCTTCATAAACCACCATTGTCTTCAATGTCTTCGTACATTTTTAGGGGTCATCTCTGGTAGTAAAACCGAATCAATGAGGGACTTCTACCTGTGTTTTCCTGCAATTCTCACAAACACATTAGTCCCTCAACTAGGTTTGTCGTCAATACTCCAAAACCAACTAGGGGTGGCACTAGATGCACTTACAGAATCCCAGAAAATCATTTTCGTAGGTATTTACATCCCACATGGTGAATCCCAGAAAATCATTTCCGTAGGTATGTACATCCCACACGGTGAATCCCAGAAAAATATTTCCGTAGGTATGTACATCCCACACGGTGAATCCTAGAAAAACATTTCCGTAGGTATGTATATCACACACAGTTCTTTGTGTGGAAACGTTTGTGCAAGGTGGCCTAATGCAAACAGTTCGCTGCCAGAATCTGTGTGTGATTGTTAGTTGATCGAACACGCCTACTTTCTAGAACTGTGCGGGTTGTTTGAGTTCATCGCCCACGGTGTTGTCCGAGTAAACGTGTGCACTATAAAACCCCAATAAGCAGGGTAATTAGCCTATTATTGATAATCCATGTACTAATCAAACTGATATTTCTTATAAAACATGCCAGATATATCATATCCGTGTAAAAGCAACCAGGATTTCGTAATCGAATTACTTCAGATAGCTTCAACACTCAGTTTTGCCATTACACAATAGCACCAAGTTTCTTTGGAAAGTAGCATCATACACAGTAAATAGACAAATGAATCTCATCTGGGAAACTGCAGAAGTGGAAGGCAAATATTGAGCCTTCAGTGATGTTGAATGTCCTTGCAACTTTAGGCCAGTGGCTATGGATAATTGCCCGCCCAACCTTCGTCCTCTACAGGAAGACTTCAATATTATACCATGGGTGTTGAATGAATACCTTCCTCGCCTCTTGACCATGCAGGTGGTTTGAGAGGTAATCATCGGTGAACTGCTTTGAAAAGTACTGAAAACAAAGCTATGCATAAATCGCTGTTGTAAATTTTGAAATGGCCAAGAGGTAAAAACAAGGTAAAAGAGTTGGTACCATCCTATAGTTGACTGATGTCTTATTCATTGTGCAAACAAAGATCTTGTTGTTATTCGTCGCTAGTTTCTTCGTCCTAACAATCTTTGTGAGTTTCTTGACTTGACTGATATTCATGGACATCTCATTTCCCCATAGTTTGCAAGACCAAACTGTGGGTCTAAGCCTCTGACAGCAGGACCTACATCTACAAGACCAAATTGTAAGAAACCTAAATATTAGAATGATTCCTGCAACTGCACAATAGTTTTCTATTAGCCAAAGGACCCTGCTTGAACAAACCTCGATTGTAAACCATAGTGTCTCCCATTGTTTCCCTGCAACAAACATAAGGAAGAACTTTATCAGGTTAACAAAGAGTTGCCATACTATCAGTAGAATATGTATTGAGTACAACCAAATTCGATTGGTGTCACATGCATAACAATACAAAATTGTACCCACAGAAAATGAAAATCAAATTGCAGAACTGAACAACAGTTAAATGGACCGCGGACCAAATGAACCAAAATAGTTAACTAAGCACGACACTACAGAATAGAAACATGTACTAGAAGATAAGACAGTTAACAAAACAAAGAATGCTTGAGAATAGTACTACGAAATGTAGCAATTGTTGGACCAAAGTGTTAAATGAACATTAATTTCAGAGGACCAAACTGTTAACTGAACATCAGATTGCATATTAACATTACAGAGGACAAATCACTAGAGGGCACTGGCGGTGGCCTTGAGAAAACATCACGAGCTATATTTTAAAGTAGAGAACCGCGTGGCGGTGTCGACGGTGGCCTCGAAGATGAGGTGCTCCTCTAAGATCTGGCGGTCGACACGCATGGCAGCCATAGCGACCTCGTTCGCGTATGCGGCCGCATGCTACTTAGCTCCAAGTTATACTACGTGTAAAATGGTTGTGGGTGTCGCTTAATTGGAGGAGGGGGGCAGTGATTTCAGTGGAAGGTGTTGCTCCGTCGGTCAGGGCATGTGGGATGGGAAAGGATAAGGATGGTGTGGGTTGGGTGTGGATTACCTAACCATATCGACGAGGCCATGCAGCAAGAAGAAGGGTCAGTGGTGAGGAGGCCGATCAGCAAGAAGAAGGGTCGCCGGCGAGGAGGCGGCGCTGCAAGAAGAAGGGTCGCCGGTGAGGAGGCGGCGCTTCAATAAGAAAGGTAGCCGGCGAGGAGGTGGCGCTGCAAGAAGAAGGGGTGCCGGCGAGGAGGCTGAGCTGCCAGTAAGCAGGAGTGAAGGTTTGAACTTGGAAAGCAAGAAGGAACAGTGGAAATGTGGCTTTTGGTAGGAGGGAGGGGGCGGGGAGATAGATATTTCTGCGGTGGCAAAAAAATTCGCTCGGTGCCGTGATAAACTGGCGCGCAAGTGTGGTTCAAGAGGTGGCGGTGGACTGTAGACGACGAAGCTTCCTGCATAAGCCAGACAAGACGGTGCACCAAGATATTTTATATCGCATCCCACACGATTCTTTCTAGTAAAGTGTTTGTGGTATACCTGATTTTTTCATTATGTTTTGAAAGACAAAATGGTGTTACGGAGGGAAAGGATGGTGTTTGAATTGCTAGAACATTTACGCACAGTGAACATGCAACTAGTACATGAGTGTCCTGTTTAAATTTTGAATTATTCCGTGTTCGTTTGGCATTTTTATGCATTAATTGAGTTTTGGGCATTTAATGTGCATAATTCAAATTTTAACTACAAGCACAAGCCCCAATGCACCAAAGTTTGTTGAAAAATCACATGTGTGTCTTTTGGTGAATTTATAGGTCCCATGCAAGAAATGGGAATAAAATTCAAACATCTGGGTGTCGTAGCTCGGCCGGAATGATTGAGGAACTTGGTTTTTTAATTCCTGTAAATGCAAAACATGGCTGAAAATCATGAAACTTGGCATGGTCTCATGACATGGCACCAACATGTTGCAGTAATTTTTTTGGCCGAATTGGGACAAGCTTTCGTGTAAGCTTCTTGCCAACCAGAGCTTCCCTCAAGAAGGCTCGTGGTTCCGAGAGGGAACATGTCACCTCCATGTGTGAAACAACATACGTACACTATCGTCTCCCACCTTAAATTTTTTACACAGGCAGATTAGACCAAATAGAAGTATCGTGCTAAAATTTGGAATTATTCCGGGTTCATTTGGCCTTTTTATACATTAATTGAGTTTCTGCACATTTAATGTGCATAATTCAAATTTGAACTACAAGCATAGGCTCCAGTGCACCAAAGTTGTTTGAAAAATCATATGTGTGTCCTTGGGTGAATTTCTAGGTCCCATGCAACAGATGGGAGTGAAATTCAAACATTTGGGCGTCGTGGCTCGGCCGGAAAGATTGAGAAACTTGGTTCTTTAATTCATGTAAACCCAAAACACGCCTGAAAATCATGAAACTTGGCATGATGTCATGACATGGCACCAACATGCTGCGGTAATTTTTTGGCCGAATTGGGACAAGCTTTGGTGTAAGCTTCTTGCAAACCGGAACTTCCCTCAACAAGGCTCGTGGTTCCGAGAGAGAACATGTCACCTCCATGTGCGAAACGACATACGTACACTGCCTTCTCCCGCCTTAATTTTTGTACACTGGCTGATTAGACCAAATAGAAGTATCATGCTAAATTTTGGAATTATTCCGGGTTCGTTTGGCTTTTTTATACATTAATTGAGTTTCTTGGCATTTAATGTGCATAATTCAAATTTGAACTACAAGCACATGCTCCAGTACACCAAAGTTGGTTTAGAAATCACATGTGTGTCCTTGGGTCTATTTATAGGTCACATGCAAGAAATGGGATTGAAATTCAAACATCTGGGAGTGGTTGCTCGATCGGAAAGATTGAGAAACTTGGTTTTTTAAATCATATAAATCCAAAACATGCCTGAAAATCATGAAAGTTGGCATGGTGCATTGCATGGCACCAACATGCTGCGGTAATTTTTTTGGCCGAACTGGCACAAGTTTTGGTATAAGCTTCTTGCAAACCGGAGCTTCCCTCAAGAAGGCTCGTGGTTCTGAGAGGGAACGTGTCACCTCCGTGTGCGAAACGACATACGTACACTGCCTTCTCCCGCCTTAATTTTTTTACATAGGCAGATTAGGCCACATAGAAGTATCATACTAAATTTAGGAATTATGCCGGGTTCGTTCAGCCCTTTTTATACATTAATTGGGTTTCTGTGCGTTTAATGTGCATAATTCAAATTTGAACTACAAGCACAGGCTCTAATGCCCAAAGTTGATTGCAAAATCACATGTGTGTCCTTGGGTGAATTTCTAGGTCCCATGCGAGATATGGGAGTGAAATTCATACATCTGGGCGTCGTGGCTCATGCGGAAAGATTTTGAATTCTAGTTTTTTAATTCCTGTAAATCCAAAACATGCCGGAAAATCATGAAACTTGGCATGGTGTCATGACATGGCACCAACATGCTGCGGTAATTTATTTGGCCGAATTGGGACAAGCTTTGGTGTAAGCTTCTTGCAAACCTGAGCTTTGATGACCCACAAGTATAGGGGATCTATCGTAGTCCTTTCGATAAGTAAGAGTGTCAAACCCAACGAGGAGCAGAAGGAAATGATAAGCGGTTTTCAGCAAGGTGTTCTCTGCAAGCACTGAAATTATAGGTAACAGATAGTTTTGTGATATGATAATTTGTAACGAGTAATAAGTAACAAAAGTAAATAAGGTGCAGCAAGGTGGCCCAATCCTTTTTGTAGCAAAGGACAAGCCTGGACAAACTCTTATATGATGTAAAGCGCTCCCGAGGACACATGGGAATATCATCAAGCTAGTTTTCATCACGTTCATATGATTCGCGTTCGGTACTTTGATAATTTGGTATGTGGGTGGACCAGTGCTTGGGTACTGTCCTTACTTGGACAAGCATCCCACTTATGATTAACGTCTATTGCAAGCATCCGCAACTACAACAAAAGTATTTAGGTAAACCTAACCATAGCATGAAACATGTGGATCCAAATCATCCCCTTACGAAGCAACGCATAAACTAGGGTTTAAGCTTCTATCACTCTAGCAACCCATCATCTACTTATTACTTCCCAATGCCTTCCTCTAGGCCCAATTAATGGTGAAGTGTTATGTAGTCGACGTTCACATAACACCACTAGAGGAGAGACAACATACATCTCATCAAAATATCGAACGAATACCAAATTCACATGACTACTAATAGCAAGACTTCTCCCATGTCCTCAGGAACAAACGTAACTACTCACAAAGCATATTCATGTTCATAATCAGAGGGGTATTAATATTCATATAGGATCTGAACATATGATCTTCCACCAATTAAACCAACTAGCATCAACAACAAGGAGTAATCAACACTACTAGAAACCCATAGGTACCAATCCCGGGCTTGGAGACAAGAATTGGATATAAGAGATGAACTAGGGTTTTGAGAGGAGATGGTGCTGGTGAAGATGTTGATGGAGATTTCCCTCTACTGATGAGAGGAGCGTTGGTGATGACGATGGCGATGATTTCCCCCTCCCGGAGGGAAGTTTCCCCAGCAGAACAGCTCCGCCAGAGCCCTAGATTGGTTCCGCCAAGATTCTGCCTCGTGGCAACAGAGTCTCGTCCGGAAAGATGGCTTATGATTTTTCTCCGTCAAAAGACTCCATATAGCAGAAGATGGCCATCGGAGGGCCACCAGGGGGCCCATGAGGTAGGGGGGCGCACCCAGGGGGTAGGGTGAGCCCCCACCTTCGTGGGCAGGGTGTGGTCCCCCTGGGGAACTTCTTGCGCTTAGAATTTTTTTATATATTCTAAAAATGTCTTCCGTGAAGTTTCAGGACTTTTGGAGTTGTGCAGAATAGGTCTCTAATATTTGCTCCTTTTCCAGCCCAGAATCTCAGCTGCCGGCATTCTCCCTCTTTATGTAAACCTTGTAAAATAAGAGAGAATAGGCATAAGTATTGTGACATAATGTGTAATAACAACCCATAATGCAATAAATATCGATATAAAAGCACGACGCAAAATGGACGTATCAACTCCTCCAAGCTTAGACCTTGCTTGTCCTCAAGCGAAAGCCAAAATCGAAAAATATGTCCACATGTTTAGAGATAGAGGTGTCGATAAAAATGAAATACGGACATGAGGGCATCATGATCATTCTTAGAACAACAACTTATATAATTCTTGTTATATGATCTCTTATGCTAGAGTAACAATTTGATCACAATTTCAAGTATGAATCACAAACTTCATTGAAAACTAACAAACTATAATCTCAGTCATTAGAGCAATTGCAATTTATCATAGTATAGGAAATAGTCAATATAAGATCTTTTCAGCAAGTCCACATACTCAACTATCATTTAGTCTTTCACAATTGCTAACACTCACACAATACTTATGGGTATGGAGTTTTAATCGGACACAGAGAAAGATAGGGGCTTATAGTTTTGCCTCCCAACGTTTTACCTCAAGGGTAATGTCAATAATAATAGTTCATGAAAACTCACATCCAATTAGCCATATATACCAGGAGCTTTCCAACATGTTGTGCTTGCCAAAAGATAAAATGTAAAAAGGAAGGGTGAAGATCACCATGACTCTTATGTAAGGTAGGAGATAAAAGTAAAAGATAGGCCCTTCATAGAGGGAAGCAGTGGTTGTCATGCGCTTTTATGGTTGGATGCACAAAATCTTAATGCGAAAGAACATCACTTTATATTGCCACTTGTGATATGGACCTTTATTATGCAGTCCGTCACTTTTATTTCTTCCATATCACACGATCGTATAAAGCTTATTTCCTCCACACCAATCAATCATACATATTTAGAGAGCAATTTTTATTGCTTGCGCCGATGACAACTTACTTGAAGGATCTTATTCAATCCATAGGTAGGTATGGTGGACTCTCATGGCAAAACTGGTTTAAGGGTGTTTGGAAGCACAAGTAGTATCTCTACTTGGTGCAAAGAATTTGGCTAGCATGAGGGGGAAAGGCAAGCTCAACCATGTTGGATGATACATGACAATATAATTTATCTCAGATGTAAGAAAACACAACCCATTACGTTGTCTTCCTTGTCCAATGTCAACTCTTTAGCATGTCATATTTTAATGAGTGCTCACAATCATAAAAGATGTCCAAGATAGTATATTTATATGTGAAGACCTCTCTTTCTTTATTACTTCATATTAATTGCAACGATGACCAAAACTTTGTTTGTCAACTCTCAACAACTTTTATTCATCATACTTTTTATATGTGAGCTCATTACTCTCCAGCAGATGCATATGATCTCTTTGTTTCTTTTTATTCTTTCTCTTTTCTTTTATTCACTGAAGATCATGACAAAATAATCAAGCCATTGACTCAACACTAATCTTTATTATATGTAGCTCTCGGACTCGATTATATAGAAGGATCATAAAGAAAAACTCACAACTAGATCATACTAAAAGCTTTTATTCTACTAGATCAAGATATTATCAAAAGGATCGAACTAAGAAAAGTGGTAAAGATAAAAGTGATGGTGATATGATACCGGGCCACTCCCCCAAGCTTGGCAGTTGCCAAGGGGAGTGCCCATACCCATGTGATTATGTCTCTCTTTTCGAGATGGTGATGTGATATTCTTGGCGATGATGCCCCTCAGGATATGATTTTCCTCCTCGAGCTTATTGACTTGCTGCTTGAGGTCCATTATTTCCTTTCGAAGCTTTCCTGTAACAGCCAAAGCTCCCTGCACCCAAGGGTGCTGCATAGCCGTGGGAGAACCAGTGACACTCTTTTTCATATTCTCATAAGAAATCTAACATTGGAAGGGATAACCGAGTTTGGAATAGCCGAGCTCTGCAGTTCCCCCATTGTGAATCCAGCTCGGAAGCGAGAAGTGACTTCTTGATCCTCCTCCATGGCATCTATTCTCTTCAAATCATCCTCCATCTCTTTGTCCGTTGCTGGCCCAAAGTGGTCAACATTGTTGTTTGTCATTGATCTAGGTGCCGGATGAGACACCCGACTCTCCCTGATTGACTCTTGCGAAGACATCTTGCTCTAATCTGCAGCAACAATAGCTCGAAACACCAACAGAGGATAATTGCGTGATACGGGAGTCAAAACCTCTGGGAGATTATATAATGAATTTTTACCGACCAAAATACATAACATGCAAGAAAATGGAGTCCGGAGAGCACACGAGGTGCCCACGAGGTAGGGGGGCGCGCCCAGGGGGGTAGGGCGCGCCCTCCACCCTCATGGAGCCCTCGTGTCCTTCCTGGACTGCTTCTTATTTTTCTATTTTTCTAAATATTCCAAAACGGAGAAATATTGCCATTAGAACTGTTTTGGAGTCGGTTTACTTACCGTACCACATACCTATTCCTTTTCGGAGTCTGAAACGTTCCGGAAAGTGTCCCTTATGTATTCCTCCGGGGTTATGGTTTCAATAACATTGGTTTCAACATTTATAGGATTACCTGAGATATAATGTTTAATTCTTTGACCGTTCGCCACCTTCGGATTTGTGCCTTCGAAGTTGTTGATTTTTATGGCACCGGAACGATAGACCACCTCGATAACGTAAGGACCTTCCCATTTAGAGAGAAGTTTTCCTGCAAAAAATCTTAAACGAGAGTTGTATAGAAATACATAGTCACCTACATTAAACTCACGCTTTTGTATCCTTTTGTCATGCCATCTTTTAACTTTTTCTTTAAATAATTTGGCATTCTCATAGGCTTGGGCTCTCCATTCATCAAGTGAGCTAATGTCAAATAACCTTTTCTCACCGGCAAGTTTGAAATCATAATTGAGCTCTTTAATAGCCCAATAAGCCTTATGTTCTAGCTCTAGAGGTAAGTGACATGCTTTTCCATAAACCATTTTATACGGAGACATACCCATAGGATTTTTATATGCAGTTCTATAGGCCCATAATGCATCATCAAGTTTCTTGGACCAATTCTTTCTAGATCTATTGACAGTCTTTTGCAAAATTAATTTGAGTTCTCTATTACTCAATTCTACTTGACCACTAGACTGTGGGTGATAAGGAGATGCAATTCTGTGATTAACATCATACTTAGCAAGCATTTTACGGAAAGCACCATGAATAAAATGTGAACCACCATCAGTCATTAAATATCTAGGGACTCAAAACCTTGGAAAAATAACTTCTTTAAGCATCTTAATAGAAGTGTTATGATCAGCACTACTAGTTGGAATAGCTTCTACCCACTTAGTAACATAATCAGTAGCAACTAAAATATGTGTATATCCATTAGAGGCAGGAAAAGGTCCCATATAATCAAAGCCCCAAACATCAAATGGTTCAATAACAAGTGAATAATTCATAGATATTTCTTGACGTCTACCAATATTACCAATTCTTTGACATTCATCACAAGATAAGACAAACTTACGGGCATCCTTGAAGAGAGTAGGCCAATAAAAACCGGATTGCAATACCTTATGTGCAGTTCTATCTCCAGCATGGTGTCCTCCATAAGCCTCGGAGTGACACTTGCGTAGGATATGTTCTGTTCATGCTCAGGAACACATAACGTCTAATAACACCATCTACTCCTTCTTTATAAAGATGTGGGTCATCCCAAAAGTAATGTCTCAAATCATAGAAGAACTTTTTCTTTTACTAGTATGTGAAACTAGGTGGTAGAAATTTAGCAACAATGTAATTAGCATAATCAGCATACCATGGAGCAGTATGAGAGGCATTTACGACATTTAATTGTTCATCAGGAAAGCTATCATCAATAGGTAGTGGGTCATCAAGAACATTTTCTAACCTAGATAAGTTGTCTACAACGGGGTTCTCAGCTCCCTTTCTATCCATGATATGCAAATCAAATTCTTGTAGCAAGAGAACCCATCTAATAAGTCTAGGCTTATCATCTTTCTTTTCCATAAGATATTTAATAGTAGCATGATCCGTGTGAATAGTTAGTTTAGAATCAACAATATAAGGTCTGGACTTATCACAAGCAAATACAACTGCTAAGAAATCTTTTTCAGTAGTAGCATAATTTCTCTGAGCATTGTCTAGAGTTTTACTAGCATATTGAATAACATTTAATTTCTTATCAACTCTTTGCCCTAGAACAGCACCTACAGCATAATCACTGGCATCACACATAATTTCAAAGTGTAAATTCCAATCAGGTGGCTGAACAATCGGTGCAGAGATCAATGCTTTCTTAAGTATTTCAAATGCTTCTACACAATCATCATCAAAAACATATGGTATATCTTTTTGTAATAAATTAGTCAGAGGCCGAGAAATTTTTGAGAAGTCCTTAATGAACCTCCTATAAAAACCGGCATGACCAAGGAAACTTCTTATACCTTTGATGTCCTTGGGACATGGCACTTTTCAATAGCATCAACTTTGGCTTTATCAACCTCAATACCTCTTTCAGAAACTTTATGCCCCAAGACAATACCTTCGTTAACCATAAAGTAGCATTTTTTCCAATTCAAGACAAGATTAGTTTCTTCACATCTCTGCAAAACTCGATCAAGGTTGCTTAAGCAATCATCAAAAGAGGATCCATAGACGGAAAAATCGTCCATGAAAACATAAAAAATCTTTTCACAGAAGTCAGAGAATATAGCCATCATGCATCTTTGAAAGGTAGCAGGTGCATTACATAAACCAAAAGGCATACAGCTATAAGCAAAAGTACCAAAAGGGAAAGTAAAATTAGTCTTTGATTGATCATTGGCTGACACAGGTATTTGAGAGAAACCAGAATAACCATCTAGAAAGCAAAAATTTGTATGTTTGGATAATGTTTCTAGCATTTGATCGATAAAAGGTAAGGGGTAATGATCTTTTTTAGTAGCTTTATTTAATTTGTGGAAATCAATTACCATCCTATAACCTATAATAATTCTTTGCGGGATCAACTCATCTTTATCATTAGGAATGATAGTAATACCTCCCTTCTTACGGACATAGTGGACAGGACTTACCCACTGACTATCAGCAACGGGATAAATTATACCTGCCTCGAGAAGCTTTAGTATTTCCTTTCTTACCACTTCCTTCATCTTAGGATCCAGCCGTTGTTGATGATCACGAACTGGTTTGACATCTTCCTCTAAATTTATTTTGTGTTGACACAGAGTGGGACTAATGCCCTTAAGATCATCAAGAGTATATCCAATAGCAGCACGGTGCTTCTTCAGAGTTTTCAATAATCCTTCTTCTTCATGCTCTGAAAGGTTAGAACTAATAATAACAGGATATATCTTCTTTTCATCAAGATAAGCATATATAAGAGTATCAGGTAATGGTTTAAGCTCAAACACGGGATCGCCCTTGGGTGGAGGAGGATCCACTAGGATTTCAATAGGCAAATTGTGTTTCAGGATGGGTTCCTGTTTAAAGAATACTTCCTCTATTTCCCTTCTTTCATTCATAAACATATCATTTTCATGGTCTAGCAAATATTGTTCTAAAGGATCACTAGGAGGTACGACAAGAGAAGCAAGACCAATAATTTCATCTTTACTAGGCAATTCCTCTTCACGGTGTTGTCTACGAAATTTAGAAAAGTTGAACTCATGAGACATATCACCTAAACCAATAGTAACAACATCCTTTTTGCAATCTATATTAGCATTAACATTGTTCAAGAAGGGTCTACCAAATATAATGGGACAAAAGCTATCTTGTGGGGAACCAAGAACAAGAAAATCAGTAGGATATTTAGTTTTCCCACACAAGACTTCAACATCTCTAACAATTCCAATTGGTGAAATAGTATCTCTATTGGCAAGTTTAATTGTGACATCAATATCTTCTATCTCGGCAGGTGCAATACCATGCATAATTTCTTTGTATAAGTCATGAGGTATAGCACTAGAACTGGCACCCATATCACATAAGCCATGATAACAATGATCTCCTATTTTAACAGAAATAACATGCATGCCTACCAAAGATCTAGGTTTATCTTTAGCACAAGGTTTAGCAATTCTAACAGTCTCATCACGGAAATGAATAACATGCCCATCAATATTATCAGACAAGAGATCTTTAACAATAGCAATATTAGGTTCAACTTTAATTTGCTCAGCAGGTGTATAAGTTCTAATATTGCTTTTACGAACCACAGTTGAAGCTTTAGCATGATCTTTTGTCCTAACAGGAAAAGGTGGTTTCTCAACATAAGCAGTAGGAACAATAGGATCATTATAAGTGATAGTCTTTTCTTCAACTTTAATAGGTGCATCTACTTTTACTTCTATGGGAGGATGATATTTAAACCACTTCTCCCTAGGGAGATCAACATGAGTAGCAAAAGATTCACATAAAGAAGCTACTATCTCAGAGTCAAGTCCATATTTAGAGCTAAATTTATGGAAAACATCAGTATCCATAAAAGATTTAATACAATCAAACTTAGGTGTGATACCTGACTCCTTACCTTCATCGAGGTCCCAATCTTTAGAGTTGCGTTTAATTCTTTCCAATAAATCCCATTTGAATTCAATAGTCTTCGTCATAAAAGATCCAGCACAAGAAGTATCGAGCATGGTGCGATTGTTATCAAAAAGCCGAGCATATAAATTTTGAATAATCATTTCTCTTGAGAGCTCATGATTTCGGATTGAATATAAAATTGATTTAAGCCTCCCCCAAGCTTGAGCGATGCTTTCTCCTTTGCGAGGCCAAAAGTTATATATATATAATTGCGATCACAATGGACAAGATGCATAGGATAAAACTTCTGATGAAATTCCAATTTCAATCGTTTGTAGTTCCATGACCCCGTATCATCACATAGCCTATACCATGTAAATGCATCTTCCTTCAAAGATAAAGGGTAGACCTTCTTCTTAATAACATCTCCGGGTACACCTGCAAGCTTAAATAATCCACAAATTTCATCCACATATATTAAGTCCTCATCAGGATGCGTTGTTCCGTCTCCTGCAAAAGGATTAGCTAGCAGTTTTTCTATCATACACGAAGGAATTTCAAAGCAGACATTTTCATTTTCAGTAGGTTCAGTAGGTTGAGGAGCAACTCTTTGCTCTACTGGTCGGGGTGAAGATACCCCGAACAAGCCCCTCAGAGGATTACTTTCCATAGTAACAAGTGACAGTAAATTTCAGCACACTATATAAATTTTTCCTTACCAATTTCCACCTACCAAAGGCGCTTCACTCCCTGGAAACTGCGCCAGAAAAGAGTCTTGATGACCCACACGTATAGGGGATCTATCGTAGTCCTTTTGATAAGTAAGAGTGTTGAACCCAACGAGGAGCAGAAGGAAATGATAAGCGATTTTCAGCAAGGTATTCTCTGCAAGCAATGAAATTATAGGTAATAGATAGTTTTGTGATAGGATAATTTGTAACGAGTAACAAGTAACAAAAGTAAATAAGGTGCAGCAAGGTGGCCCAATCCTTTTTGTAGAGTCCATCAACTCCAACGGCATGGCTGAGTGCACCACAACGACCTAGCTCACCTTACTCTTCCTCTGAAAAATCTGCAACATAATACGTTGCAGCCTGTGTAGGTTATCACATGGAATATGCTAGCAAGATAACACTATAAAGCAATGAAAAAGTAATAGATAACACTATATGCATATATAGCTGGTGGAGGCTCTATGGTTATCATTTGCATAAAGCTAGTTTTTCCCTACAACAAAGGAATATATTTTATTTAACTACAAGTTTGTTGAAAACATTGAGAAGGTTCCTCCAACTCAATCTAAAAATAATAATTATCATACCAACAAATTAATTAAGTAGAGTGATGATATCAAATCAATAATTCAAGTACCAGATACTCAAGACGTCCATAACCGGGGACACGTCTGACCATGATTAGTTTATACACTCTCCAGAGGTTTGTGCACTTTTACCCACAATACTCGATATCCTCCGTTGTATTTATCGCACTGCATGGTGTTTGAGAAACAGATGATCGAGACACAGTCTTTCAGAAGCATTAACTCTTTACTCTGGGTAGACAGTACCACCTACATCCCCTACATCTGCTAGCCTACCACTGAAAGAGATCACACAACTTACTCAACTATGCCAGAGCCCATAATGGTTTGTGGCTGCACACGGAAGTTTCCAGCATGAGTAATCTTATGATCCCTTTGAGCCTGGGTGGCAAACCATAGGATGATCACACGAGTACTCCGGGATATCCTAGGACAACACTTGATTTCTCCAAGCGTCCGGACAACCACTGGGTGCTCCAACCAATCCACCCAGATGTGTATTAAAGTAGCCACCTTAAGTTTAACCATTAATTAAAACTCTCACATCTGTCATGGATCACTCAAACCAAACCACGTCTACAAGCATAGCTTAGAAGTATAAGCATAACATAGAACTCCCAGGGTTTGATATAAAAAGGCAATAGGTTCCTACCTCATGAACTACTTCCAAAACCCACATGTTAAACACGCCCTACTCATGCAATGTTTGAGGGCTGAAACTAATGCATAAAAATTGGGTAATAAATGGGTATGATCAAAGTGTTACTTGCCTTGCTGACGATCTGAAAACCCAAGTGACTCGTAGTAGCTAGCTTCGCACTCCGGAATCTCTATCGTGAACAAACAATAGCATACATAAGCACTCAAGCACAATATGAAAGGGTAAAACTCAAAATAAAAGATCCAAACTGAATGTTCAATTGAAGAGATTTGATTTGCAAAAGAATCAATCAAATTAGAGCTACGAAACTCAAACTACGATCAAAAGAAGTTCGCAAATCTGCTTGAAACCAAATTTTAAATTGTCAAAACCATGTTCAAGTTGATTATCAGGAAAGAGGGGAACAAGACGAAGATGAATCTCCATTTAATCGGTTTAACCAGTTTCACTGGATTTGGACGAACGGGCAAAAAGTAACGAGGGTCTAAAGATCAGGGACTAATCTGTGATAAAAGTATTCGCGGATAGGTCCCTAGCCGAAAATAAGCGGAAAAGTAAAATCTAACGAACGAACATTCGCTAACAGATCTAAACGAACGAATCCGTTCATTAAAACGAACTAAACAAAGAATGTTCGCTAATTAGCGAACCCTAAAATTAAACCGATCTAAACCAAACGACCGAAAAAACGAAAAAAGAACCGGCGAGCCGGGACAGTTTTATACCGGTTAAACGGCGTGCGGCGGCTCCGGTGAATTGCGAGGTGGCGTCTCTGGCGAACGGCGAGGTGGGGCAGCGCGGAGTGCGGTGGGAGTCAGGGCGGCGCAGAGTGCGGCGCTGCGGCGCGACTTGGCTGGAGGCGGCTGCGGTGACGACGATGATGAGGAGAGGGGACGGGGGGCTGCTTATAAAGAGGGGGCGAGGCGGCGGCGGGGTGGCTTGGGCGAGGGGGCGACGGCCTCGGGAGGCGTGTCCGCCTCGAACACGGCCGATGGCAGCGGGGCTGCTCCCGCGCGGGGAAAGGCGGCGGCGGCCTGCTGGGCCGGCTGGGCCTAAGGCCTGGTCGGTCTGAAACTTTTTTCTTTTAAAATAAATTTCACCTGAAAGAAAAAAAATCCTAATAAAATAAAAAATTCTAAGAATGCAAGAAACAATTTTCACCGTCCAAACCTAATTTTTAGGACAAAGTGAACATTTTTCTGGCCTAAAAATGCAATTTTCAAAAATGTATATTTTCTAATTCAAATAAAATAGCAAATAAATTACGAATAAAATAATAATTTGATTTTAATAT
The DNA here is from genome assembly GCF_003073215.2 of Triticum urartu. Lineage (NCBI taxonomy): Eukaryota > Viridiplantae > Streptophyta > Magnoliopsida > Poales > Poaceae > Triticum > Triticum urartu. Next base: position 234,076,522 of record NC_053026.1, read on the forward strand.
TTCTCCTCTAATATTCCTCTCTTTTGAAGAAGTCATTTTATCTTCTCTCATTTATTTTATTATTGGAAATAATTAGAGAGAAAAATATTAAAATAAAATTGATCCTCTTTTCAAATTTGAAAAAATTCAAATATGAAAATTTGTGAAATCTCCAACTCTCTCCTTGGGTCCTTGAGTTGCTTAAGATTCTTAGGATCTCAACCAAAATGCAAATAACACATGATATGCATATGATGACCTATGTATAACATCCAAATTGAAAATTGGGATGTTACAAACCTACCCCCTTAAGATGAATCTCGTCCTCGAGATTTGGGTTGGCTAGAAAATAGGTGTGGGTGGTCTTTCTGTAGGTCTTCCTCTCGCTCCCAGGTGGTTTCATCCTCGGTATGGTGGCTCCACTGAACTTTAGAAAACTTGATAACCTTGCTGCGTGTAACTCGGCTGGCAAACTCGAGAATCTTGACGGGTTTCTCCTCGTAGGTTAGATCACTCTCCAACTAAATTGCTTCCAGGGGCACTGTATCTCTCAAAGGAACATCGGCCATCTCAGCATGGCACTTCTTCAACTGGGAAATGTGAAGCACATCATGGACTCCTGAGAAACCTTCGGGTATCTCCAACTTGTAGGCAACTTCTCTCATACGCTCCAAAACTCGGTACAATCCTAAAAATCTCAGGGCTAACTTTCCCTTAACTCCAAATCGGTTAACTCCTTGGAGTGGTGACACACGAAGATATGCTCTATCTCCAATTTCATAGACTACCTCCTTACATTTAGTATCGGCATAACTCTTCTGCCTGGACTGGGATACCTTCGATCCATCATGAATCAACTTTACCTTCTCTTCAGACTCTTTGATCAAATCTGGTCCAAACAACTGACGGTCTCCTACTTCATCCCACATCAATGGTGTCCTGCACCTTCTTCCATACAAGGCCTCAAAGGGTGCCATCTTCAAACTAGCCTGATAACTATTGTTGTATGAGAACTCTGCGTAGGGCAAATTATCGTCCCAGCTAGATCCATAATCTAGCGCACAAGCTCTCAACATGTCCTCCAGAATCTGATTGACTCTCTCGGTCTGTCCATCTTTCTGCGGATGAAAGACAGTACTGAACTCTAGCCTAGTACCCAAAGTCTGGTGCATCTGATTCCAAAACTTCGAGGTAAACTGTGTTCCTCTATCTGATACGATGGTCCTCAAAACTCCATGCAGATATATGATCCTGGTCATATATATCTTGGCCAACTTCGCACTCGTATAAGTGGTTTTCATAGGGATGAAGTGAGCCACTTTGGTCAAGCGATCAACTACTACCTAGATGGAATCATATCCTGATCGTGTCCTGGGTAACCCGGTGATGAAATCCATGCCAAGCTTGTCCCACTTCCATTCGGGTATCGGTATAGGCTGTAATAATCCGGCTGGCTTCTGATGTTCTGCTTTCGCTCTCTGGCATACATCAAATACTGATACATACTCGGCAATATCCTTCTTCATACCTGTCCACCAGAAACGTTCCTTCAAATCTAAATACATCTTGGTGTTTCCGGGGTGAATCGAGTATGGCGAGTCATGAGCTTCCTCAAGTATTAACTTCCTGATCTCCGCATTATTGGGCACATATACACGATCCTCAAACCATAACGTTTCATGCTCATCCTCACGAAAATCTTTGACATTTTCCATTGCTCATTTTCTCCTTTATCTCAGCAATTTCCTTATCATCCTTCCGAGCTTCTCGAATCTTTCCCAATAATGTGGACTGAACCTCCATTGCTGCAACAAAACCTCTTGGGACTATCTCCAAATGAAGTTCCTTGAGATCGTCGACTAACTCTAGTGGTAATCCTACGCTTACGAGTGTATTGACATAACTCTTGCGGCTCAAAGCGTCTGCTACGACATTGGCCTTTCCTGGATGATAATGCAATTTCATATCATAATCCTTTATGAGCTCCAACCATCTCCTCTGCCTGAGGTTTAACTCCTTCTGCGTGAAAATGTACTTCAAACTCTTGTGATCCGTGTACACATCACATCGGTTTCCAATCAGAAAATATCTCCAGGTCTTGAGTGCATACACTACGGCTGCTAACTCCAAATCATGTGTGGCATAGTTCAACTCGTGAGGTCGAAGCTACCGTGAGGCATATGATACAACTCTTCCGTCTTGCATAAGTACACCTCCAAGTCCCAAGCGAGAAGCGTCGCAATAAACATGGAAGTCCTTGCGTATGTCTGGAAGAATCAACACTAGGGTTGTAACCAAACGTTTCTTCAACTCTTGAAAACTGACCTCACATTCCTCGGTCCATTTGAACTTAGTGTCCTTCTTTAACAACTCTGTCATGGGTTTCCAAATCTTGGAAAAATTCTCAATGAACCTCCTATAATATCCTGCGAGTCCCAGAAAACTACGGATCTCTCCAACTAAGGTGGGTGCCAACTACTTAGTGATAGACTGGACCTTGGTAGGGTCTACTGCTATACCTTCTCCTGATATAACATGTCCAAGAAATCCAACTTCCTTCAACCAAAACTCACATTTGCTAAACTTGGCATACAGTTGATGTTCCCTGAGCTTCTCGAGAACTAGTCGCAAATGTTCCTTGTGTTCCTCTTCATTCTTCGAGTACATCAATATATCATCAATGAACACCACAATAAACTTACCCAAAATCTCCATGAACACCTTGTTCATCATACTCATAAAATATGCAGGGCGTTAGTCAATCCAAATCACATGACCGTGTACTCACATAGCCCATACCTTGTGGTGAAAGATGTCTTAGGTATATCCTGTTCTCAGATTTTCAGCTGGTGGTATCTTGGCCGAAGATCGATCTTGGAGAATACTTTGGCTCCCTGCAGCTGGTCAAACAAATTATTGATCATCGGTAGTGGGTACATGTTCTTGATCGTCACTTCATTCAATGCTCGATAATCAACAACCATTCTCAAAGATCCATCCTTCTTCTCAATTAGGAGCACTGGGCTCCCCACGGTGATGAACTTGGTCGAATGTAACCTTTCTCCAATAAATCCTTAATCTGCTTCTTAATTTCCTCTAGATCATTTGCGGGCATCCGATACCGTCTCTTCGATATTGGTCCGGTGCCTGGCAACAACTCTATCAGAAATTCTATGTCTCGATCTGGTGGCATGCCTGGTAATTCCTCTGGAAATACATCAGGGTATTCCTTCACCACTGGTACTTCCTCCTGAACAACTCCCATGATTGAATTTACTTGAGTCCTCCTTGGCACATGCCTAGATACATACTTGATCCTTTTTCCCTCCGGGGTGGTGAGAAGAATTGACTTACTAGCACAGTCTATGTTTCCTCCATACTTTGATAGCCAATCCATGCCTAGTATTATGTCCAATCCTTGTGACTCCAGAATTGCTAGGTTTGTGGGGAAAACATGGCTACCAATGGTTAAGGGTAACCGATCACACCATCGACTGGCCATATACTCTGCTCCTGGCGAGCTTACTAACATGGGTGACCTAAGGGCTAAGGTTGGTAACTTAAACTTGCCCACAAATCCCCTTGATATGTATGCCATGGTGGTTATGTGAACTCCCTCCATAGTGAGTGTAGCCCCCATGGTTATGGGTGTATCCTCCCGAGTTCGGGGTAACGCGAGGCTTCTGCTGAGCTCCAGAATTATACTTCCCCTCTCCATACTTCCTTTTGCAGCTCTCTATCTACTTCTGCTTGCCTTCGATCATAAGCGCCCTATCTACCAACTCCTGGTAGTTAGTGAAAGTTGCCACCATCAACTTCATACTCAACTCATCATTCAACCCTTCCATAAACTTCCCCTGCTTTGCGGCATCTGTGGCCACATCATCTGGGGCATAGCGGGATAACTTGCTGAACTCACCCACGTACTACCCCACCGTACGATTTCCCTGGCGTAAGTTGTGAAACTCATGCTTCTTCATGCTCATAGCTCTAGTTGAGACGTGTGATGTGCGGAATGCTTGCTGAAACTGATCCCAAGTGACATTGGCTATGGGGAAGGTGGCGGTGTAATTTTCCCACCATGAGGCTGCGGGTCCATCCAGTTGATGTGCGGCAAAGCGCACCTTCAGCATCTGTGCAACCTACGGTGGTTAGCTCCCTTCCAATCCTGCGGAGCCAGTCATCAGCAACAATTGGGTCGGTGCTACTGGAAAACACCGGCGGATTCAACCTCAGAAAATGGGCTAAGTTGTCAACTGGAGGTGGTGGTGGTGGGTTGTTGTTGTTGCCTTGGTTCTGGACTAGTAGCTGCATCAAGGCATTCTGTTGTTGGATCAATCGAGTGAGCTCCAGTGGGAAGAAAAATCCGGGGTCACGTGTCGGAGGCATCTGATAGTTTTAGAAGGGTGAGAATAGAATAGAGTGAGGTCTAGAGGGAAATCACTACCCATATGCACATGAGACAAACACATTCATTATCACACCACTCAATTAAAACAAGGGCATAAAATCGATCTAATCTACCGTCACAAAATACTCAGATTTCTACTATATACATGGGGGAATACTACTGGTAATATGGCGGTCGACTAGAAATTTTGATCGGAGGAAGACTCCATGATGTCGGCTCCGACTTCGTCTTCATAATCATCATCACTATCGGGGTCCGAGTCAGTGTCATCGATGATGATGTAGTCTTCGGGATGGCTGTCCTCTCCAGGTGCGGGATCTCCCATGAATATTCCTAGCTTCTTCTTCTTCAGGTCTTCATTCTTCTCCAGTAGTACTGCAATTTCCTCTTCATATCCATCACATGTACTCTTGAGTTCCTCTTCTAGCTCCATGTTCCTGGTCATCACTTTCTTCATGTCTATCATGCTAGCGCACATCTGGTTCTCCTGACGACGAATGTGCTGGTTCAACTCCTGGATGTAAGCTACAATGGACTTGTCCCTCTTGGTGGAAATCATCCCCCATTGCTCATCTCGGCGTCCACATATCTGGTAGATGGTGTCCTTGAGATCCTTGTGGTATACTTCGCCGAAGCGTCCCATGGCGATGTGGGCTGCCATGCTCTCTCCTAGACTCCAAGTTGGTGCATCAAAGGAAAACTCTATGGGCTCGGTAACTAGTGTGAATGTCCTTCCTAGAACATGTACTCGAATTGTCCAGCGCTCTTCTTCTGGTACAGTGGCGGTGTAGGTCCCTATGAAGCTTGGTATTCCAATGCTCAGGTACTTAGTGGTGTCGGTGTCAAAACCGGCGGATCTCGGGTAGGGGGTCCCGAACTGTGCATCTAAGGCGGATGGTAATAGGAGGCGGGGGACACGATGTTTACCCAGGTTCGGGCCCTCTCGATGGAGGTAATACCCTACTTCCTGCTTGATTGATCTTGATGATATGAGTATTACAAGAGTTGATCTACCATGAGATCGTAGAGGCTAAACCCTAGAAGCTAGCCTATGGTATGATTGTTGTTGTCCTACGGACTAAACCCTCCGGTTTATATAGACACCGGAGGGGGCTAGGGTCTGAAAGTGCGTTATATCGACTAGAGGGGGGTGAATAGGCGATTTTTATGAAAGTCTTCAAAACGTGAGAGTTATGAAGACAAACAGTGAAGATTATGCCTATTGCTATGCAGCGGAAGTTAGATTACACTAGGGCAGCCATGGTCATGTATTCAATAGAGTGAAAGCGCAATGACAAACAGCTTCAGTGTAATAAGGATCAGGTAGGAAGAAGTTATGAAGCCGAACAGATCATACATTCATGTTGTGAAGACAAATGATAAAGCAAGCATGCAATGGCTTCACAATGAATAACTGTAAATGAAGGGAATTGAAGATGAAACCAGTGACACGTTGAAGACAATGATTTGTTGGACCAGTTCCAGTTGCTGTGACAACTGTACGTCTGGTTGGAGCGGCTAGGTATTTAAACCGAAGGACACACAGTCCCGGACACCCAGTCAAGGACACTTAGTCCAAGACACCCAGTCCACACCGTTTTCTCCTTGAGCTAAGGTCACACAGACCTCGCCCAATCACTCTGGTAAGTCTTCAAGGTAGACTCCCAAACCTTCACAGACTTCGTTCACTGGCAATCCACAATTTCTCTTGGATGCTCAGAACGCGACGCCTAACCGTCTGGAGGATGCACAGTCCTCAAGTGTAATAAGTCTTCAAATCACACAGACACGAAGACTTAAGTGATGCCCAATTTACTCTGGCTCTGGGTGGTTAGGGCTTTTCTCCTCACTGAGAATTTTTCTTTCAAAGGCTTCGAGGTGGGTTGCTCTCAAACGACAAAAGCCGTGCACTGAAATTTGAGCAGCCAACAGTTTAAGGTTGTGGGGGGGTGGACTATTTATAGCCACTTGGAAACCCGACCTGATCTGTCCGAAATGACCCTGGGTCACTAAGGAATTGACACGTGTACCAACGGTCGGATTTCGAACTCACACGGCAACTTTACTTGGGCTACAAGTAAAGCTGACTTGTCTGACTCTAGACAAGATTTTTTTTTCTCATAGGCTTCGCTCGAAGACATAGGATTTGAATTAGGCATCACTTCAGTCATTCTGACTGGTTCTCTTCGACCCCACTTAACAGTACGGTGGTTCCTATGACGCAACATGAATGAAATAAAACTACGAAGGATCTAGGTCTTCGAGTTTCAAAAGCTTCATAGGGAGTCTTCTCATGTCATTGTCTTCAATATGAATATCTTCATAAACCACCATTGTCTTCAATGTCTTCGTACATTTTTAGGGGTCATCTCTGGTAGTAAAACCGAATCAATGAGGGACTTCTACCTGTGTTTTCCTGCAATTCTCACAAACACATTAGTCCCTCAACTAGGTTTGTCGTCAATACTCCAAAACCAACTAGGGGTGGCACTAGATGCACTTACAATCTCCCCCTTTTTGGTGATTGATGACAAACTAGTTGAAGTTTTCAACGGGGAACATAATTTGTGAAATAGTAAAGGAATTTGTCTTCATAAGTTGCAAGGGCTCCCCCTGAAGATGTGCATATAAGTAATTTGCCTTTTGAATGCAAATGCACATGGCAGGTTGTACTTGTGGAGATCCACTTCAACTTATGATGACAATCCACTATGCATGTGAAAGTATATGAAGATAATGTCATGCATAATGGAAAATGGACGTCTGCAGTAAGAGATAAGTGCGGAATTTATCTTCGCATGACGGAGTGACAAGCAGGTAGCAGACGGCCATCAAGGCTAAGTGTTACAACTCAAGAAGCAAATGTAGCAAGAACGGGAGTTGTAAGCACGAAGCAAAATTGTAGCAAAATATAGTGGCACCCGCCCAAAGTGACCCGCTTGAAGACTATAACCATCATATGCTTCTCCCCCTTTTGTCAGTGATGACCAAAAAGGTTTGAAGACATAGAGGTTTCTACGTGTTCCCAGGCGCAGCAGGGTCGGTGGAGTTGTTTGGCGGTGGTGCAGACGAGCTTGGTGCAGATTCGACGCGCGTTGAAGCAGGTGGAGATGATGTCGCGTCGTCTTCTTCTTCAATAATACGGGCAGACACGGTGGCAGCAGAAGAAGAGAACTCTGACTCTTCAAGTGATGGTGTGCTGCGCATCACCGCTCTTCTTGGAGGCGTGGAGTCAAATTTGAAGTGCTCTGTGAAGCCATCCTCATGCAGTTCAGCTTCAGGGCACATCATGGTGAGGCCCTTCCAAGTGCGGTGACAGGTCTCGTGTGTGACAAATGCATTCTTGGTTGCCATATTTCTGAGGCGATTGACGTCTTGCATGATGCTTCTCATCTGCCTCTTGAGCCAGTCGTGATGCCTATCTTGCTTTTGGTGAAGAGCCACAAGAAGCTCTCTGTCATTGAGTGCACGAGTGCGCTTCTTGGGTCTCTTTGCAGCTGTGCTGTTGGTGGCTTCAGTTGAGGCAGGGGCACGTGTGGTGCCAGCCATTGGATACACGCGAGAGAGAGCTTCAACACCTTCAATATTTTGAGTGAAGCTCTGGTGTTCTGCATTCTGAAGACTTAGTGGTTGCTTGGCCGGCTCTGGATATATTGCTTCAGCAGATGTGTCCATATCGGGCAAAAATATCCTATGATTGCGGGCTGAGGGTTGATAGGAGATTGCAGAGTGAAGCTTGATTAGCCTCATAACCCAAGGAGCATAAAACTTTAAGCCAAACAGTTCTGAAGCAGACGCAGCAAATTGACGGATGAAGAGATCCTGTGCATTGAAGCATTTGCCATGAAGAATGCAGAAGATGAGAGTCTTCATTGCACCATCAATCGTTGCATATCGAGAGTGTCCCTTGACTGGCCAGAGAGTCTGCCTTATGATGTGATATATTGTTCTGGGCAGGTACTCTAAATCTTCAACGAAGAACCTAGTTGGATAGGGTGCATTTGGAGGAAATGGCTTCATCATTGAGAGCATCTGACTCATATCTGGCTCAGGACGCTGAAATATGCTCTCAATGGCTTCAGCATGGAGTTGGCACCCTTCTTCAAAGAATTCGCCAGGAGTGGGAAGGCCGGTAAGCTCAATTAGGTCAAAAGCATTGGCTTCATGATGGATATTGCCTGTCATCCACTCTAGGATCCATGTCTTCGGATCTCTGTTATAGCCTTTGATATGCAAAGTGGCATAGAACTGGAGCAGAAGCTCTTCGTTCCAGTGCTCTTCGTCAGTGATAAATGGCAGCAAACCCACTTGCTTGAAGTAATCCAATGCTTCTTCTAGACCAGGCAGACCTTCAACAGCTTCAACCTCAAGGCGCTTGTGAGGAAAGATGCGGCCTTGGTTGTAGAGGATGCATGAATAATAGCTGCGTTGTTGATGGCTCCAGAACCTATCTGATACAATCCGTTCCCTTGAATAAGGGTTCTTGGAGCGGTCGAAAAACGTGTTATCTGCCCTGAAGCCGTTGATGATCAATTTTCATGATCAATTTTCTGCTTCAGTTCTACAATTCGCTGGGCTATTGCAAGTTCTGAAGCGATTGCACCTTGAAAGGCAACGCTGAGGCCTATGGGTAGCTGCAGATCATTGAAGCTTATGTCTGGTGTGTCAAACCATTCATCGATGAAGTTGTGGATGATGGCGACATCAAACAGAGGCAGATTGTTGAAGATTTCAGCCTCCTCCTTGCTCTTGATGAGCTGCTCAAGAGCATCATCTCCAAGATCTTCATCGCTTGAGAGTTCAATGGCTTCGCAGCGCAGAATGTCAACAGCTGTGAGCTCTTTGCCTGTGTGTGGCTGAGGCTTCTTGGCTTTTTGGGGCTTGGACACTCGTGATAAGCCTTCTGACTGCACACTGGCTTCAGGAGGTGCAGTTGCTAAAGGCTTCACTCTTGCGATCTTGGGAGAAGCGGCTGGCTTTGAAGCTTTTGGAGCTTTTGGCTTCTTCTGCTTTGGCTTCAGAGCAGCAGGGGCGTCATCTGACTCAGTATCTGCTGGAGGGTCATTCACAGCAGTCCCTTGGACTAGGATGCGAGTGATGAGGCCTGCAAGATTGGCATACGGCCCGATGATATTGGGATTGGCGTTGCGTGTGCCATCTGCCCTTGGTGAGGAGGGACCAGGGTTGAAGTCAAGCCCAAATTTCTTCTTGTTTATCTTCGCTGACTGTTGTGCAAACTGAAAGTTGCGCTTGAAGAGATTATCATCGCGGCACCAGAGAAGTGATGACGGATGTGCCTCAGCTGGCTGTGGTCCTCTCACCATGCATGGATAGAATCCTTGAGCAATGGCTTCGTCTTTGGACTTGGGTACGAGATTTTTGTATAATACATCTCCCCACGATCTCTTGATGGCGCACTTCTCCGCATATTCCTGAGTGACGAAGCGGTAGTGGAACCATTGCTCTGCCCAATATCTTCGAATCCATTGGATTCGTGTCTTGCGCTGACCATAGCTTTCTTCAGGATCAGTTTTGTACATCTCTGCCAATTCATCAGGCAGATCTTTGGACGTTTCACCACGTCGTTGTCTGCCTCCCTTCCTTGCTGCTGTTTCTGAAGCCATGGATAACTTGGAAGGCTTCAAGATGTTCAAAGGCTTCAAGGGCTTCCTTCTGCAAGAACTGGCTTCAGGCGAGTTGATGTGATGCTGCAAGTACTCTGCAAATGAATGCAGACTATGAGAACCGAAGGATTCTCCCACGGACATGTACCTGTGACATCATTAAGGTGCGAGGGAAGGGGAAGAGGTCATATGCATTCTCAGAAGATTTTGAAGATAAATCGGTTTAGAAGACATTGACCTCATTATGCGAAGACATTCACTTATAGATAAGAAGTTGGTTCCAGATTTGTACGAACCCATAGATCAGTACAAGTGAGGAATCCAACTACTTTATGAAGTACAAGTGAATATACTAGGCATGTTATGAGATGCAGCGAGAGATTTAACTGGTGTGAAGAGAAACTTCTTATGCAGAAAGTGACTGAACTGTAGGATCAAAAGAAGCTATAAAAAGAGGTTTTATTTACCACACTTGGAACTGCTAGACGAAGTGAGATTTGAGGCCGAGCAGTTCGATCCTCCGTGCCCTAACTTGGCGACGGAAGACACCTACGGCGACGGCGGAGAGAGCGATGTCCGCTGTCGGCGTGAAAACGGCGTCGGAGAGGTTGCGGCAGTGAAGCGCTTCGTCGCCGGCGTCGTCGAGTGCTAGCGGTGGCGCTAGGGTTCGTGCGAGGGTGGAAGAAGGAGATAATGACCGCAGTGAATCGTGTATTTATAGGGATAGAGGCGGCACTGTGCTATTACGCAGGTACCCCTGGCGGTTCGCATTTGAGGCACTGCGCTATTGTGATTTGTTCCATGTCCCACGCACGCCTAAATTGTCGGGCGGTCGTTCCTTCTTCTCCGGATCTTATGTGGAGGAATGAGCATTAAAAACGGACTTTTATGGTTGTCACTATGTCTTCAGCTGACAAGGACACAGTGAAGACATTTGACAGTTTCAACAGAATGCATATGACTTGGAGAGATAGAGTTTGAGATAGAAAGCATAGAGAGGTTAGGGTCCGATCACATTCACTTAGTTCAAAAGATTCAATCCAAGAAGACATAGCTATAAGTGAATGCTGTAGAGGACAGAACATCAGTACATATATATCCATATAATCAACGCAGTGAAGATAATCATGAAGACATATTGACAATGAAACCAAACCAATTGTGAAGACATTGAGAGGTAACGCCATGAGAGAAACACTTCAAAATGGAACGTTTGGTGGTGGCGTTACCCACCGTATAGGAAGTATTAGACCCAGATACGGCGCACAATTATCGTGGCGCTCCGAAGTCAAATTCCACATTAATGTATTCACACTTAGAATGTATGTCTTCATTGTTTGAAGATATACGCTAATTCGTGTGTTGCACATTTAAGTCATCAATATGCTTAAGTGTTAGGATGTGTGCCTGATCACAGGACATTTGAGGATTCCAAGATGTTTAGCTCACACCGTAACTTGCAAAATCTCTTCTCATCCAAGGGCTTTGTGAAGATATCTGCCAATTGCTCTTCAGTGTTGACGTGTATGATATCAATGTCTTCCTTCACAACATGATCTCTGAGAAAGTGATGACGAATTTCAATGTGCTTTGTCTTCGAGTGCTGAACTGGGTTGTTGGCAATCTTGATGGCGCTTTCGTTGTCGCAGTAAAGTGGCACTTGCTTCAGATGAATGCCATAATCCTTGAGTGTTTTCTTCATCCACAGAAGCTGAGCGCAGCAAGATCCAGCAGCAATGTATTCAGATTCAGCAGTGGAGAGTGATACACAGTTCTGCTTCTTTGAAGACCAACATACAAGTGATCGTCCCAGAAAGTGACATGTGCCTGATGTAGACTTGCGATCAACTTTGTCACCAGCATAATCAGCATCCGAAAATCCAACCAGATCAAACTCTGAGCCCTTTGGATACCATAATCCTAGAGTTGGGGTGTGAGCCAAATATCGAAGAATTCGCTTCACAGCTAAGTGATGCGACTCCTTTGGTGCCGCTTGAAATCGAGCACACATGCAAACACTAAGCATAATATCTGGCCTAGATGCACATAAATAAAGCAAAGACCCAATCATGGAGCGGTATACCTTTTGATCGAACTCTTTACCATTGTCGTCGGGACCCAGATGATGCTTGGCTGGCATTGGTGTTGTGAAGCCTTTGCAGTCTTGAATACCGAACTTCTTCAGGCACTCTTTAAGATATTTCTCTTGTGATATGAAGATGCCGTTGCGTTGTTGCCGTATTTGAAGACCGAGAAAGAACTTCACCTCCCCCATCATGGACATCTGATATTGCTCTTGCATCATGTATCCAAACTCTTCACTATACTTCTGATTGGTGCAGCCGAAGATAATGTCATCCACATATATTTGGCACACAAACAGTTCACCATCATATGTCTTCGTGAAAAGAGTGGGATCCAGGGAACCAGGTATGAAGCCTTTGCTTTTCAGAAAGTACTTGAGTGTATCATACCAGGCCCTAGGGGCTTGTTTGAGGCCATACAGTGCCTTGTTGAGCTTGTATACCATATCAGGATGTTTTGAATTTTCAAAGCCAGGTGGTTGTGCAACATACAATTCTTCTTCAATCTTGCCATTGAGAAAGGCACTTTTCACATCCATCTGATAGAGAAGTCTGTTATGATGATTTGCATAGGCCAGTAGTATGCGTATGGCTTCAAGCCTAGCCACAGGAGCAAATGTTTCATCGAAGTCAATGCCCTCCACTTGAATATATCCTTGAGCAACTAGACGAGCTTTGTTTCTGACAACTTGACCATGCTCATCTTGCTTGTTGCGGTATATCCATTTGGTGCCTATTATGTTGTGCTTCCGTGGATCAGGGCGCTTAACCAGTTCCCATACATTATTCAGCTCAAACTGTTGAAGCTCTTCTTGCATAGCTTGAATCCATTCACGTTCCATGAAGGCTTCTTCAACTTTCTTGGGTTCTGATATTGAGACGAATGCGAAATGCCCACAGAAGTTTGTTAGCTGAGTTGCCCTTGAACGAGTGAGTGGACCAGGTGCATTGATGCTGTCCAGTATTTTGTCAATTTGTACTTCATTTGCAACACGAGGGTGTGTGGTGCGAAGACTTTGCTCTTGCTGATCTATGTGGTCATTTGAAGGTATATCTTCAGTCTGAGCATTGTCTTCATGTGGATCAGGGGCTGAGATGATAAGTTCTTCTTCAGGTTGAGCTTCAGAAGGTACAATTTCTCCAGTTCCCATAAGCTTGATTGATTCATTTGCTGGAACTTCATCTAGCACATTTGGCAATTGCTCTCTTTGTGATCCATTGGTTTCATCAAATCGCACATCCACTGTTTCAACCACTTTGTAGTGGAAGAGATTGAAGACTCTGTAGGAGTGTGAATCCTTTCCATATCCAAGCATGAAGCCTTCATGTGCTTTTGGTGCAAACTTTGAGGTGTGGTGTGGGTCCTTGATCCAGCACTTTGCGCCAAATACTCTGAAGTAACTGACATTTGGCTTCTTGCCAGTTAGGAGTTCATAAGATGTCTTGTTCAGAAGCTTGTGAAGATAAACACGATTGATTGTATGGCATGCAGTATCAATGGCTTCAGTCCAGAATTTTCTTGGAGTCTTGTATTCATCTAGCATTGTTCTGGCCATTTCAATGAGTGTTCTGTTCTTGCGTTCGACGACGCCATTCTGCTATGGCGTGTACGGAGCTGAGAATTCATGTGTGATGCCCAAGGTATCAAGATATGTATCAAGGCCAGTGTTCTTGAATTCAGTGCCATTGTCACTTCTAATGTGCTTTATCTTGGCGCCAAAATTGTTCATAGCTCGATTGGCGAAGCGTCTGAAGACATCCTGCACTTCAGTCTTGTAAAGGATTATGTGTACCCAAGTATATCTAGAGTAATCATCAACAATGACGAAGCCATAGAGGCAAGCAGTAGTAGTAAAAGTTGACTAGTGAGTGGGACCGAAAAGATCCATGTGGAGCAGTTCGAAGGGTTGTGTAGTAGTCATGATTGTCTTCGAAGGATGTTTTGCCCTTGTCATCTTCCCTGCTTCACAGGCACCGCATAAATGATCTTTCTTGAACTTGACGCCCTCGATGCCTATGACATGCTTCTTGTTCGCAAGGGTGTGGAGGTTCCTCATGCCAGCATGCCCAAGCCTCCGATGCCAAAGCCAGCATTCTGAAGCTTTTGCAAGAAGGCATACCGCAAGTTGTGGTCCTGCTGAGAAATCTACCACGTACAGATCACCTTTCCGATACCCTTCAAACACTAGAGATTTGTCAGATTCCATTAGCACCAGGCAGCGATATTTTCCAAATATTACAATCATATTCAGATCGCAAAGCATTGAGACAGACATTAAGTTGAAGCCAAGGGATTCAACAAGCATGACTTTATCCATGTGTTGATCCTTTGAGATTGCAACTCTACCTAGACCCAATACCTTACTTTTACCAGTGTCAGCAAATGTGATGTGGCTCTTGTCGGATGGACGTAATGTTGAGTCCATAAGAAGGCTTCTTCTGCCAGTCATGTGATTTGTACACCCACTGTCAATAATCCATTCTGAAGATTTTGAAGTCGCTGGTGTCGTACCCTACAGTACAGTTAGGGGGATAGGCTTCACGAAGAGAATTGTGAAGCATAAACATTTGACGAACTAGTGGGTTATGAAAACATAAATCCAGATTAGGACCAATAGGGAGAGTAGCATGCGATTCAGGAACGAAGTACATATTGATCCCATTCGGGCATTTTATCTTGCGCCCTACAAGATTTTTAAGGTCCCCAGCAATAGCATTAGAAGATTTTGTTTTTCTGCTGGAGACCTTTCCCTGCAAAAGAGAGTTAAGCTTTCTTAACCACCCACATCTTCAAGGGTGGCTTAGAAGCAATAAGTCTAAGTGCAACATCTGAGAATTTTGGCTTTGAAGCCTTAGCAAACAGTCTAGCAGGTGGACAATAATACTCATAGGAATAAGCAGAATAATTTTTGGTCACATGAACACAGTTCGATGAACCGCTCTCATACTCATGTGCCTGAGTATGGTTTCCCTGCAAAACATTTGTGTTAGTGTGACTCAGGTGAGTCCTCTGTTTGTATGAAGCCATTGGACCGTATGAAGCCTTTGGTCTGAGATTTGTCTTCTTCAAGTGAGGTGTCATGAAGACATTCAGAGGAAGATTTTCCAGACACTTTTTGGAAACCCAGATCTTCTTCATAGGCGGTCCATTCCTGCAGTTAGTACCAATGTACCTGGCAAACACTTCACCATTCTGATTCTTAAACAGTTTATAGTTTGCATCAAAGGATTCATCAATGATAATGGGGTTAGCACAAGTGAAGCCAGATAAGTTGGATGGATCTGCTGAAAGTTCCTTTGCAGCAACCCATGTGGTTTTGGGGTACTGCTCAGGTTTCCAGTAAGAGCCATCTGCATTGATTTTCCTCACAAATCCAACACCCTTTTTCCTAGGGTTTCGATTCAGGATCTGCTTCTTGAGGACATCACATAGTGTCTGATGTCCTTTAAGACTTTTGTACATCCCTGTTTCAAGCAATGTCTTCAACATATCATTCTCTTCAGCAATAGCAGTGGTATCCTCAGCAGAGGGGTTAGTTACCACGTCAACAGTTGAAGATATTGCAACAGCAGTAGAAGTGGAACATTCAGCAACAGAATTAGCATTATCACGCTCAATGCATTTAAGACATGGTGATTCAAATCCTTCCTGAGCGGGACTGATCTGTTCGAAGCGAAGTGACTCGTTTTCCTTTTGAGGATCTTCATGAGCCACCCTCAATTTCTCAAGTTCTTGGTTCCTTTGAAGATAATCATAGGAAAGCTTTTCATGAGTTGTTGAGAGAGTATCATGACGATCTTCAAGTTCCTGATACTTAACGTGAAGGTTTTTTATGTCTTCAATTAAGGATTCAGATCGAGTCATTTCAGCACCCAACAGATCATCGCTTCTGTCTAACAGTTTTTGAATATGTTCCATAGCTTTCTGTTGTTCAGTTGCAATTTTAGCAAGTGTTTTGTAGCTAGGTTTTGAATCACATTCGGAGGCATCGTCACTAGATCTTTCATAGCGAGTAGTGCGTGTGTTTACCTTGGCACCGCGTGCCATGAAGCAGTAGGTAGGAGTGGAGTCGTTCTTGTCATTTGCGTTGGTGTCGGTGATGCAGTCATTGTCTTCAGTGTTGAAGATGGACTTGGCGACGTATGCTGTAGCCAGACTCGCAATGCCAGAATCAGACTCCTCCTCAGACTCCACCTCTGCCTCAGATGCGGACTCCTCCTCTGAATCCATCTCCTTTCCAACAAACGCACGTGCCTTGCCAGATGAGCTCTTCTTGTGTGATGAAGACTTTGATGAAGACTTGGAAGAAGACTTTGAGTATTTCTTCTTCTTCTTCTTGTCATCAGAATCATATTCCTTGCTCTTCTTCTTCCTTCTGTTCTCATTGTCCCACTGTGGACACTCAGAGATGAAGTGTCCAGTTTTCTTGCACTTGTGACATGTTTTCTTCTTGTAGTCATGAGCAGAAGCTTCATCATTCCTTGAGCTTGATCGTGAAGATTTCTGAAGCCTTTCTTCTTGGTGAATTTTTGGAACTTCTTCACTAGCATTGCAAGTTCTCTTCCAATGTCTTCAGGATCATCAGAACTACAGTCAGATTCTTCTTCAGATGAGGAGACAGCTTTTGCCTTCAAGGCGCGAGTTCGCCCATAGTTTGGACCGTAGATATCTCTTTTCTCAGAAAGCTAAAACTCGTGTGTGTTGAGCCTCTCAAGTATGTCAGACGGATCGAGTGTCTTGAAATCAGGACATTCTTGAATCATCAGGGCCAGGATGTCAAACGAACTATCAAGTGATCTCAGCAGCGTTTTGACGATTTCATGTTTGGTGATTTCAATGGCGCCGAGGGCTTGAAGCTCATTTGTGATGTCAGTGAGTCTATCAAATGTGTGTTGGACATTCTCATTGTCATTTCGCTTGAAGCGGTTGAAGAGATTGCGAAGGACACTGATTCGTTGATCTCTCTGGGTTGAGATGCCTTCATTGACCTTGGAGAGCCAGTCCCAGACCAGTTTGGATGTCTTCAAGGCACTCACATGGCCATACTATCCTTTGGTCAGATGACCACAGATGATGTTCTTGGCAGTAGAGTCCAGTTGGACGAATTTCTTAACATCAGCAGCAGTGACACCTTCTCCATCCTTGGGAACGCCGTTCTCGACGACATACCATAGGTCGACGTCAATGGCTTCAAGATGCATGCGCATCTTATTCTTCCAGTAGGGATATTAAGTTCCATCGAAGACGGGGCACGCAGCGGAGACTTTGATTATCCCTGCAGTCGACATAGCTAAAACTCCAGGTGGTTAAACCGAATCACACAGAACAAGGGAGCACCAAGCTCTGATACCAATTGAAAGTGCGTTATATCGACTAGAGGGGGGTGAATAGGCGATTTTTATGAAAGTCTTCAAAACTTGGGAGTTATGAAGACAAACAGTGAAGATTATGCCTACTACTATGCAGCGGAAGTTAGATTACACTAGGCCAGCCATGGTCATGTATTCAATAGAGTGAAAGCATAGTGACAAACAGCTTCAGTGTAATAAGGATCAAGTAGGAAGAAGTTATGAAGCCAAACGGATCATGCATTCACGTTGTGAAGACAAATGATAAAGCAAGCACGCAATGACTTCACAATGAGTAACAGCAAGAAAAGGAAGTGAAGATGAAACCAGTGACTCGTTGAAGACAATGATATGTTGGACCAGTTCCAGTTGCTGTGACAACTGTACGTCTGGTTGGAGTGGCTAGGTATTTAAACCTTAGGACACACAGTCCCGGACACCCAGTCCTGAACACACAGTTCAGGACACCAAGTCCTCACCGTAATCTCCTTGAGCTAAGGTCACTTAGTCCTCGCCCAATCACTCTGGTAAGTCTTCAAGGTAGACTCCCAAACCTTCACAGACTTCGTTCACTGGCAATCCACAATGTCTCTTGGATGCTCTGAACGCGACGCCTAACCGTCTGGAGGATTCACAGTCCTCAAGTGTAATAAGTCTTCAGATCACACAGACAAGAAGACTTAAGTGATGCCCAATTTACTCTGGCTCTGGGTGGTTAGGGCTTTTCTCCTCACTAGGAATTTTCTCTCAAAGGCTTCGAGGTGGGTTGCTCTCAAACGACAAAAGCTGTGCACTGAAATCTGAGCAGCCAACTGTTTATGGTTGTGGGGGTGGGCTATTTATAGCCACTTGGCAACCCGACCTGATTTGTCCGAAATGACCCTGGGTCACTAAGGAACTGACACGTGTCTCAACGGTCAGATTTCGAACTCTCATGGCAACTTTACTTGGGCTACAAGCAAAGCTGACTTGTCCGGCTCTGGACAAGATTTGCTCTCATTGTCTTCACTCGAAGACATAGGTTTTTTTTGATTTAGGCATCACTTAAGTCATTCTGACTTGTTCTCCTGGACCCCACTTAACAGTACGGTGGTTCCTATGACTCAACAAAAATAAAAAGAACTACGAAAGATCTAAGTCTTCGAGTTCCATAGGCTTCATAACGTGTCTTCTGTTGTCATAGTCTTCAATGTGAATATATTCATATACCACCTTTGACTTCAATGTCTTCATTCATTTTTAGGGGTCATCTCTGGTAGTAAACCGAATCAATGAGGGACTTCTACCTGTGTTTTCCTGCAATTCTCACAAACACATTAGTCCCTCAACTAGGTTTGTCGTCAATACTCCAAAACCAACTAGGGGTGGCACTAGATGCACTTACAATCTCCCCCTTTTTGGTGATTGATGACAAACTAGTTGAAGTTTTCAACGGGGAATATAAAGTGTGAAGTCTGTAAAGGAATTGTCATCATAAGTTGCAAGTGCTCCCCCTGAAGATGTGCATATAAGTTAATTTGCTTTTGGAATGCAAATGCACATGGCAGGTTGTACTTGTGGAGATCAGCTTCAGCTTATGATGACAATCTACTATGCATGTGAAAGTATATGAAGATAATAACATGCATAATGGAAAATGGACGTCTGCAGAATGAGATGAGTGCGGAATTTATCGTCGCACATGCGGAATTTATCTTCGCAAAAGGAGTGGTAAAACAAGTAGCAGACGACCATCGAGTTTTAGTGTTTACAACTCAAAAGAACCAAATGAAGCAAAACAAGAGTTGCAAACATGAAGCAAGTATAACAAAACAAGGCACCCGCCCATATTGACCCGCTTGAAGACTATAAACATCATATGCTTCTCCCCCTTTTGTCAGGAATGACCAAAAAGGTTTGAAGACATAGAGTTTTCTACGCGTTCCCAGGCACAGCAGGGTCGGTGGAGTTGTTTGGCGGTGCTGAGCTTTGAGGTGCTGAAGCGGGTGGTGGTGAAGTAGCATCATCATCTTCATCAATGATCCTCGCAGTGACGGTGGCATCACAGCCCTCCTAGGAGGTGTGGTGTCAAATTTGAAGCGCTCTATGAAGCCATCCTCTTCAAGTTTAGCTTCAGTGCAGATCATTGAGAGCCCTTTCCACGTACGACAGCAAGTCTCATGCGTAACGAAGGCATTCTTGGTGGCCAGGTTTCGAAGACGATTGACATCCACCAAGAGGCTCTTCATCTGACGTTTCAGCCAGTCGTGATGCCTATCTTGCTTTTGGTGAAGGGCCACAAGAAGCTCTCGGTCAGTGAGGACACGAGCACGCTTCTTGGGTCTTGGAGCGTTTGTGCTATCTGTGGCTTCAGTTGATGCTGGTGCACGTGTAGTGCCAGCCATAGGATCGACCCTGGACATGGCTTCAACACCTTCAACATTCTGCGTGAAGCTCTGGTGTTCGGCATTCTGAAGACTTATTGGTTGCTTGGCAGGCTCAGGGTATATTGCTTCAGCAGAGATATCCACATCTGGCAGGAAGATGCGATGGTTTCGGGCTGAGGGCTGATACGAAATTGTAGAGTGCAGTTTGATCAGCCTAATCACCCAAGGGGCATAGATTTTTAGACCAAATAAGTCCGAGCCTGACGCAGCAAGTTGTCGTATGAAAAGATCCTGTGCATTGAAGCATTTGCCATGCATGATATAGAATATGAGAGTCTTCATTGCACCCTCAATCTTGGCATGTGGAGAGTGTCCCTTAATGGGCCAGAGAGTCCGCCGGATAATATGATATATGGTCCTAGGCAGGTACTCTAGGTCTTCAACAAAGAACTCAGTTGGATAGGGTGCATCTTGAGGCAATGGCTTCATCATTGAGAGCATCTGACTCATATTGGGTTCAGGTCTCTGAAATATGCTGTCAATAGCTTCAGAATGAAGTTGACACCCTTCCTCGAAGAATTCGCCTGGAGTGGGCAGGCCAGTGAGCTCAATGATATTGAATGCATTGGCTTCATGATGGAAATTTCCGGTCATCCACTCCAGGATCCAAGTCTTAGAATCTCTGTTGTAGCCTTTGATGTGGAGAGTGGCATAAAACTGAAGCAGAAGCTCTTCGTTCCAGTGCTCTTCATCAGTCACGAACGGCAGCAGACCCACTTGCCTGAAGCAGTCCAAAGCTTCCTCAAGACATGGCAGACCAGCAATCGCTTCAACCTCAAGGCGCTTGTGTGGGAAGATGCGACCTTGGTTGTATAAGATGCAAGAATAATAGCTGCGCTGTGAATAGCTCCAGAACCTATTTGATACAATCCTTTCCCTTGAATAGGGGTTCTTGGAGCTATCGAAAAATGTGTTGTGTGCCTTGAAGCTGTTTACATCAAGGGAGCCAGGTGCTGATGCAGGACCTGGGAACCTTGGAAGCCTTGGGACTGGCTTCTGGACATGAGGCATGTGCTCTATGTGATAGTCAAATTGTGGACCTGCAGCAGACTCAGGAACTGAAGTGTCTGGCTCAGTGGCTTCGCTGTCCGCTGAAGCATTTGGTGGGGCGGGCTCCACATTGGCTTCAGTGTTAGTTTGAGGGACATCTTCAGGCACGTTCTCTTGGGGAATTGCATCTTGATGGAGCGAGGGAGTGAGTTCTGGAGGTGCTTCTTCATTGTCTTCGGCTGATGCAGCCGGAATTTCTGCAGACTGGACTTGAGGCCGTGGACCTTTGCGAAGCCTACGGAACGCAGACGACGCTTGTGGTGTCGGAGTGGGCTGGGCCTGAATGTCTTCTTCCTCCTGAGGGCGATCCGCCCATGACTCATCTTGTGCCATTGGCGTCAGAGGACGACCAATGCTGATGGGTTCGCTTGTTTCAAGCTGAGGAAGGGCTGCATCACCTTGCACATTGTCCTGATGACCAATGTCTTCAGCAGCTAGTGGGTCGGCTGCTGGAATATCTTCAGCATCAGGTGCCTCTGTGGGAGTAGGCTCATGAACTGTTAGTCTTCTTTCTGCATTGGGGTGAATGACAGAAAGGGGTTCAACCATCAAGGGCTCTGTGGGAGCAGCCCTAGACTTCTTAGTCTTGCGCTTCTTTTTACTAGGGGTAGAAGGAGAGGCTTCAGAGCTCTTCCTTTTTCTGGCTTCAGCTTCTGCAGCTCTTGTCTTCTTTAGCTCTGAAGCTATTGACCGGCTCTTTGGCTTCGAGCCAGTCGTGGCGGTTGGGAAGACAATGGAAGTGGCTGCTTGTCTTGATGCCTCTGGTTCACTCACAGCAGGCTGCTTCTTCTTCTTTCCGGCCATCTTGGGGTCGATGCCTGGACGCCCAAGTGCCTTGCGCTTTTCAGCCTCGTTGTAGGCTTGAACACATTTGTCAGCCAATGACTTCATCCTTTCACGCGAGCCTTGAGCTTCAGCACGCTTCTTCAGAAAGTTTTCTTTGAGATCATGCAGCATGATTTTGAAGCTTCTCACTTCCTGCACGCTGAGACTGGCCATGTGCTTCTTGAACTGAGCTTTTTCGTGATCAATTTTCTGCTTCAGCTCAACAATGCGCTGAGCAATGGCCAATTCTGAAGCAACTGCGCCTTGGAAGGCGACGCTGAGTCCAACAGGCAGCTGCAGATCATTGAAGCTTATATCTGGTGTGTCAAACCATTCATCGATGAAGCTGTGGATGATGGCGACATCAAAGAGAGGCAGATTGTTGAAGATTTCCGCTTCCTCCTTGCTTTTGATGAGCTGTTCTAGTGCGTCATCGCCCAGATCTTCATCGCTTGATAGATCAATGGCTTCACTGCGCAGAATGGCAGCAGCAGTGAGCTCTTTGCCTGTGTGTTGCTGGGGCTCTTTATCCTTCAGGGGCTTGGAGATGCGGGATACATCTTCAGATTGCACACTGACTTCAGGAGGTGCAGTTTTCAATGGCTTCGCCCTTGAGATTTTTGAGGCAGGGGCCGGCTTCGAAGCTTTTGGTTTCTTTGTCTGCTTTGGCTTCGGCACAGCAGGAGCTTCATCAGACTCAGAATCAGCTGGAGGGTCATTCACAGCAGTCCCTTGGACTAAGATGTGGGTGATCAGGCCCTCAAGATTGGCAAACGGACCGATGATATTGGGTTCCGCGTCGCCTGTGCCATCTGCCCTTGGTGAGGAGGGACCAGGATTGAAGTCAAGCCCAAATTTCTTCTTGTTTAGCTTCGCAGACTGTTGAGAAAACTGAAAGTTGCGTTTGAAGAGATTGTCGTCACGACACCAGAGAAGTGACGACGGATGTGCATCATCAGGCTGTGGTCCTCGGACCATGCATGGGTAGAAGCCTTGAGCAATGGCTTCATCTCTGGTTCTGGGTACAAGGTTCTTGTATAAGATATCCCCCCATGGACTCTTGATTGCATTCTTTTCAGCATACTCCTGGGTGACGAAGCTGTATTTGAACTACTGTTCTGCCCAATAGCGTCGAATCCATTGGATTCGGGTTTTGCGCTGCCCATAGCTCTCTTCTGGATCTGTTTTGTACATTTCTGCCAAGTCTTCAGGCAGATCCTTGGAAGTTCCCTCACGTCTCTGTCTGCCCCCCTTTCTTGCTGCTGCAACTGAAGCCATAAACTTTAACTTGAAAGGCTTCAAAACTTTCAAAGGCTTCAAAGGCTTTTTTTTCTGGACAAACAGGAACTGGCTTCAGGAGAGTTTATGTGATGCTGTAGGAATTCTGCAAATGAATGCATACTATGAGAACCGAAGGATTCTCCCACGGACATGTACCTGTGATAGCATTAAGGTGCGAGGGAAGGGGAAGAGGTCATATGCATTCTCAGAAGGTTTTGAAGATTAATCAGTTTAGAAGACATTGACCTCATTGTGCGAAGACATTCACTTATAGATAAGAAGTTGGTTCCAGATTTGTACGAACCCATAGATCAGTACAAGTGAGGAATCTAACTACTTTATGAAGCACAAGTGAATATACTAGGCATGTTATGAGATGCAGCGAGAGATCTAATTGGTGTGAAGAGAAACTTCTTATGGTTGAAAGTGACAGAACCAAGAGATCAAAAGAGGCTATAAAAAGAAGTTTTATTTACCACACTGGAACTGCTAGACGGAAGGAAGTTGATGCCGAGCAGTTCAGTACTCTGTGCCCTAACATGGCGACGGAAAACACCTACGGCGACGGCGGAGAGGACGATGTCCGCGGTCGGCGTGAGGACGGCGTTGGAGAGGTTGCGGCAGCGAAGCGCTTCGTCTCCGGCATCGTCGAGTGCTAGCGGTGGCGCTAGGGTTCGTGCGAGGATGGAAGAAGGAGATAATGACTGCGGTAAGTGTGAATTTATAGACTCAGAGGCGGCACTGTGCTATTACGCAGGTGCCCCTGGCGGTTCGCATTTGAGGCACGCGTGGCCAGTTAGTGGAAGTTTGGGGTTTGTTCCACGTCCCACGCACGCCTAAATTGCCGGGCGGTCGTTCCTGCTTCTCCGGATCTTATGTGGAGGAATGAGGAGTAAAAACGGACTTTTATGGTTGTCTCTATGTCTTCAGTTGACAAGGACACAGTGAAGACATTCGACAGTTTCAACAGAATGCATATGACTTGGAGAGATGGAGTTTGAGATAGAAAGCATAGAGAGGTTAGGGTCCGATCACATTCACTTAGTTCAAAAGATTCAACCAAGAAGACATAGCTATAAGTGAATGCTGTAGAGGACAGAACACTTAGAGCATATATATATATAATCATCGTAGTGAAGATAATCATGAGGACATGTTAAGTTCGAAGCCAAACCAATGTGAAGATATTGCAAGGTAACGCCATGAGTTAAACACTTCAAAATGGAACGTTTGGTGGTGGCGTTACCCACCGTATAGGAAGTATTAGACCTAGACACGGCGCACAATTATTGTGGTGCTCCGAAGTCAAATTCCACATTAATGTATTCACACTTAGAATGTATGTCTTCATTGATTGAAGATATACTTTACTTTGTGCATTGCACATCTAAGTCATCAATATGCATAAGTGTTAGGATGTGTGTCTGATCACAGGACATTTGAGGATTCCAAGATATTTAGCTCACACCGTAACTTGCAAAACCTCTTCTCATCCAAGGGCTTGGTGAAGATATCTTCCAATTGCTCTTCAGTGTTGACGTGTATGATATCAATGTCTTCCTTCACAACATGATCTCTGAGAAAGTGATGGCGAATTTCAATGTGCTTTGTCTTCGAGTGCTGAACTGGGTTGTTGGCAATCTTGATGGCGCTTTCGTTGTCGCAGTAAAGTGGCACTTGCTTCAGATGAATGCCATAATCCTTGAGTGTTTGCTTCATCCACAGAAGCTGAGCGCAGCAAGATCCAGCAGCAATGTATTCAGATTCAGCAGTGGAGAGAGATACACAGTTTTGCTTCTTTGAAGACCAACATACAAGTGATCGTCCCAGAAAGTGACATGTGCCTGATGTAGACTTGCGATCAACTTTGTCACCAGCATAATCAACATCCGAAAATCCAACCAAATCAAACTCTGAGCCCTTTGGATACCATAATCCTAGAGTTGGGGTGTGAGCCAAATATCGAAGAATTCGCTTCACAGCTAAGTGATGCGACTCCTTTGGTGCCGCTTGAAATCGAGCACACATGCAAACACTAAGCATGATATCTGGCCTAGATGCACATAAATAAAGCAAAGACCCAATCATGGAGCGGTATACCTTTTGATCGAACTCTTTACCATTGTCGTCAGGACCTAGATGATGTTTGGCTGGCATTGGTGTTGTGAAGCCTTTGCAGTCTTGCATACCGAACTTCTTCAGGCAATCTTTGAGATACTTCTCTTGAGATATGAAGATGCCATTGCGCTGTGGTCGGATTTGAAGACCAAGAAAGAACTTCAGCTCCCCCATCATGGACATCTGATATTGCTCTTGCATCATATATCCAAACTCTTCACTGTACTTCCGATTGGTGCAGCCGAAGATAATGTCATCCACATATATTTGGCACACAAACAGTTCACCATCGTATGTCTTCGTGAAAAGAGTGGGATCCAGGGAACCAGGTATGAAGCCTTTGCTCTTCAGAAAGTACTTGAGTGTATCATACCAGGCCCTAGGGGCTTGTTTGAGGCCATACAGTGCCTTGTTGAGCTTGTATACCATATCAGGATGTTTTGGATTTTCAAAACCAGGTGGTTGTGCAACATACACTTCTTCTTCAATCTTGCCATTGAGAAAGGCACTTTTCACATCCATTTGATATAGAAGTATGTTATGATGATTTGCATAGGCCAGCAGTATGCGTATGGCTTCAAGCCTAGCCACAGGAGCAAAAGTTTCATCGAAGTCAATGTCCTCTACTTGAGTATATCCTTGAGCAACGAGACGAGCTTTGTTTGTGACAACTTGACCATGCTCATCTTGCTTGTTGCGGTATATCCATTTGGTGCCTATTATGTTGTGCTTCCGTGGATCAGGACGCTTAACCAGTTCCCATACATTATTCAGCTCAAACTGTTGAAGCTCTTCTTGCATAGCTTGAATCCATTCAGGTTCCATGAAGGCTTCTTCAACTTTCTTGGGTTCTGATATTGAGACGAATGCGAAATGCCCACAGAAGTTTGCTAGCTGAGTTGCCCTTGAACGAGTGAGTGGACCAGGTGCATTGATGCTGTCAAGTATTCTGTCAATCTGCACTTCATTTGCAACACGAGGATGTATAGGGCGAAGACTTTGCTCTTGCTGATCTGCGTTGTTGTTTGGAGGAATGTCTTCATGCTGAGCATTGTCTTCATGTTGATCAGGTGCTGAGATGATGAGTTCTTCTTCAGGATGAGCTTCAGAAGGCATAATCTCTCCAGTTCCCATAAGCTTGATTGATTCACTAGCTGGGACTTCATCTAGCACATTTGGCAGTTGCTCTCTTTGTGAACCATTTGTTTCATCAAACCGCACATCCACTGTTTCGACCACTTTGTAATGTAAGAGGTTGAAGACTCTGTAGGAGTGTGAATCCTTTCCATATCCAAGCATAAAGCCCTCATGTGCTTTTGGTGCAAACTTTGAGGTGTGATGTGGGTCCTTGATCCAGCACTTTGCGCCAAATACTCTGAAGTAACTGACATTTGGCTTCTTGCCAGTTAGGAGTTCATAAGATGTCTTGTTCAGAAGCTTGTGAAGATAAACACGATTGATTGTATGGCATGCAGTATCAATGGCTTCAGTCCAGAATTTTCTTGGAGTCTTGTATTCATCTAGCATTGTTCTGGCCATTTCAATGAGTGTTCTGTTCTTGCGTTCGACGACGCCATTCTGCTATGGCGTGTACGGAGCTGAGAATTCATGTGTGATGCCCAAGGTATCAAGATATGTATCAAGGCCAGTGTTCTTGAATTCAGTGCCATTGTCACTTCTAATGTGCTTTATCTTGGCGCCAAAATTGTTCATAGCTCGATTGGCGAAGCGTCTGAAGACATCCTGCACTTCAGTCTTGTAAAGGATTATGTGTACCCAAGTATATCTAGAGTAATCATCAACAATGACGAAGCCATAGAGGCAAGCAGTAGTAGTAAAAGTTGACTAGTGAGTGGGACCGAAAAGATCCATGTGGAGCAGTTCGAAGGGTTGTGTAGTAGTCATGATTGTCTTCGAAGGATGTTTTGCCCTTGTCATCTTCCCTGCTTCACAGGCACCGCATAAATGATCTTTCTTGAACTTGACGCCCTCGATGCCTATGACATGCTTCTTGTTCGCAAGGGTGTGGAGGTTCCTCATGCCAGCATGCCCAAGCCTCCGATGCCAAAGCCAGCATTCTGAAGCTTTTGCAAGAAGGCATACCGCAAGTTGTGGTCCTGCTGAGAAATCTACCACGTACAGATCACCTTTCCGATACCCTTCAAACACTAGAGATTTGTCAGATTCCATTAGCACCAGGCAGCGATATTTTCCAAATATTACAATCATATTCAGATCGCAAAGCATTGAGACAGACATTAAGTTGAAGCCAAGGGATTCAACAAGCATGACTTTATCCATGTGTTGATCCTTTGAGATTGCAACTCTACCTAGACCCAATACCTTACTTTTACCAGTGTCAGCAAATGTGATGTGGCTCTTGTCGGATGGACGTAATGTTGAGTCCATAAGAAGGCTTCTTCTGCCAGTCATGTGATTTGTACACCCACTGTCAATAATCCATTCTGAAGATTTTGAAGTCGCTGGTGTCGTACCCTACAGTACAGTTAGGGGGATAGGCTTCACGAAGAGAATTGTGAAGCATAAACATTTGACGAACTAGTGGGTTATGAAAACATAAATCCAGATTAGGACCAATAGGGAGAGTAGCATGCGATTCAGGAACGAAGTACATATTGATCCCATTCGGGCATTTTATCTTGCGCCCTACAAGATTTTTAAGGTCCCCAGCAATAGCATTAGAAGATTTTGTTTTTCTGCTGGAGACCTTTCCCTGCAAAAGAGAGTTAAGCTTTCTTAACCACCCACATCTTCAAGGGTGGCTTAGAAGCAATAAGTCTAAGTGCAACATCTGAGAATTTTGGCTTTGAAGCCTTAGCAAACAGTCTAGCAGGTGGACAATAATACTCATAGGAATAAGCAGAATAATTTTTGGTCACATGAACACAGTTCGATGAACCGCTCTCATACTCATGTGCCTGAGTATGGTTTCCCTGCAAAACATTTGTGTTAGTGTGACTCAGGTGAGTCCTCTGTTTGTATGAAGCCATTGGACCGTATGAAGCCTTTGGTCTGAGATTTGTCTTCTTCAAGTGAGGTGTCATGAAGACATTCAGAGGAAGATTTTCCAGACACTTTTTGGAAACCCAGATCTTCTTCATAGGCGGTCCATTCCTGCAGTTAGTACCAATGTACCTGGCAAACACTTCACCATTCTGATTCTTAAACAGTTTATAGTTTGCATCAAAGGATTCATCAATGATAATGGGGTTAGCACAAGTGAAGCCAGATAAGTTGGATGGATCTGCTGAAAGTTCCTTTGCAGCAACCCATGTGGTTTTGGGGTACTGCTCAGGTTTCCAGTAAGAGCCATCTGCATTGATTTTCCTCACAAATCCAACACCCTTTTTCCTAGGGTTTCGATTCAGGATCTGCTTCTTGAGGACATCACATAGTGTCTGATGTCCTTTAAGACTTTTGTACATCCCTGTTTCAAGCAATGTCTTCAACATATCATTCTCTTCAGCAATAGCAGTGGTATCCTCAGCAGAGGGGTTAGTTACCACGTCAACAGTTGAAGATATTGCAACAGCAGTAGAAGTGGAACATTCAGCAACAGAATTAGCATTATCACGCTCAATGCATTTAAGACATGGTGATTCAAATCCTTCCTGAGCGGGACTGATCTGTTCGAAGCGAAGTGACTCGTTTTCCTTTTGAGGATCTTCATGAGCCACCCTCAATTTCTCAAGTTCTTGGTTCCTTTGAAGATAATCATAGGAAAGCTTTTCATGAGTTGTTGAGAGAGTATCATGACGATCTTCAAGTTCCTGATACTTAACGTGAAGGTTTTTTATGTCTTCAATTAAGGATTCAGATCGAGTCATTTCAGCACCCAACAGATCATCGCTTCTGTCTAACAGTTTTTGAATATGTTCCATAGCTTTCTGTTGTTCAGTTGCAATTTTAGCAAGTGTTTTGTAGCTAGGTTTTGAATCACATTCGGAGGCATCGTCACTAGATCTTTCATAGCGAGTAGTGCGTGTGTTTACCTTGGCACCGCGTGCCATGAAGCAGTAGGTAGGAGTGGAGTCGTTCTTGTCATTTGCGTTGGTGTCGGTGATGCAGTCATTGTCTTCAGTGTTGAAGATGGACTTGGCGACGTATGCTGTAGCCAGACTCGCAATGCCAGAATCAGACTCCTCCTCAGACTCCACCTCTGCCTCAGATGCGGACTCCTCCTCTGA